>NW_013667949.1:145199-147553 GCF_000517525.1 Limulus polyphemus
TTAAGCCGTCTCCAGCCATTATTATATTGGGTTGTTAACATAATGGACACATTTTTTACATGGTCCACTATTGTGCCACCGAAACAACAAAACCGAAACCTCACTTGCTGCCCTGGTCAACAGTATAGAAACCCGCCCGTTATTGCAAATGATGCAGCTAAAATTACGGCTATATAAATTTGATGTTTGGACTGAATATTGTGATTTTTTTATCCTCGAAAAATTGAACGCAACCATTGTTATTATTTAGTTTATTTTGTGACTTAATATTTAATGCTTGTTTAGTTTTTAAGATAGGAGTGTAGAAGATGGATTGTTTTCAAAGTGTTAGTTGTGACAAATTTCGTACGCTGTGTTTGCAATTACATTGTTGTTTAGCCTTTACTAATTATTGTTCACGTCATGTTACTCGAATCTTCGGTATTTTTCTCGTTATCTTAACTGGGTATTGTTACATTTTAGCGCCGCTCGCGTAGTTTGTCGAAAATTCTAAGTTTCAGTGAACAAGATATTGGTGGCTCGCGAATGCAAGTTAAGTAGAAAGCTAGTAATAACTTCGAGATACAACTGTAGTAAACCACGGGGTATCATAAGTGAATCTATCGCAGACTGTACAGTAAAAAATGGAGTTGAGAAAAATAATTCGTCTTGTCAATTAGATTCTGAAGTAATTGAATCAACCTGAGTGGACTTTGACAAGAAAATATAATTATTCAGTTTTAGATACAACTGTGATATTCTATAGTGTAAAGAATTTTGTACATACTTTTAACTTGTTTTAAATATATTATTTTAAAACAAGTGGATTGCGTGCTGTCCGTGTATTGTTCGAATTTATCGCCAACAAGTCACAGACACTTACTGTAGAAGAATCCCAGCCCACTGATACATAAAACCCTGAAAGTAACGAAATTGTTCATCCCAAATCATATATTTTTAGTGATTGGTTTATCGTATGCTTATAATATACCATATAAGAGTATAAATTAGGCATCATACGGCAAGCAAAAGTCAAAGGTCTATTTTTTATGTACGTTTACTTGATTGTAATTGTATACTAAGTGAATCCAAATCTTATTGGAAATATCTTGATTAAAACTGGTTGTCTGTTGTTTTTATGGGCACGTATTTCATCTATGACTGTAAAATCTTAGTTAAAAGTGTAACGGGACTCTTACGCATGTAGTGTTTGTACAGGCCACATGATATTTAAGCGGAGCATCTCGTGTTGATATGATACAGTTCATGTAGTATGTATTTCAACTTAGTGTTTGTACAGTTTGGTAGCGACGGATTTATCAGGTGGAAAACGAAGTCTTATAATAAAAATTTAAAACACGGCAAAACCAAAAAACAACTTTAATACGTACGTTTCGGAATTTCCTTAAATTCCCTGTTCAGCGTTATTATCTAAAAAAAAAAAAAAAAAAAAAAACAAGTTAGTTCATAATATTCGAATCACAAAAAACAACAATAGCATTGAGCGAGTATTCGTATTCAATCGGAAATTTAGTAAGATTACAGAACCACAAATTACGAACTCTTTATTAAAGAAAGCTTCTCCATTTTAAATGATTACCCAACACTAAATAATAACATCATTTCCTCCCTGTTGTCATTAATGTAATCAATTCTGGATCTTCAGTGTTTTAATTTGATATATATTATTATTTAAATATAAGTTTTATACTTATATTTAAGCCTTTCATTATAATAGTTTCTCTTAACAATGTTATTTATTAAACAAGTGTATGCCGCACATTATATCGTACATTCCATTATATTATAACCGTTTAAATATTGTTACGTCTCCGTTTGTTAATTGATTTTCCATAACTTCGTTCCGACGAAACTTTAGCGACACAAGTCTTTACTTAATAAAACTGGTTTATTCTTTCTGAATATAACTTTACCGATACACTTATTTTCAACAGTCGCTCTTTTACAAACGTTTTAACAACGAACGTTAACTTCAACAATACTTCCGACTGCAGTTCAATTACTCACTACCTACACACACATTATTCCGTCACATTGTCACCCTCTTATATATATACCAGACTACCCTATCTAGTAAATGCTAGGGCATTCACCAAGGTACAGGATAGTTTTACAAACGTGGCGTCACACTAGTCATGTGACTTTGCTGACGCAACACTGCCCCTCCTTAGTATTGTTCGTCCCGAACAATAGCCACTTACAATAAACCAATAACAATTAACAACAACTTAATCAAATGTACAGAATTACAATCACAAAATTACAATTCAGTAAAGTCTCTTAATTTTACGGGACGTATCTTCTTCCGTACTGGTCTCCGTCTCGTTGGCTTCTCCTTTATGTGGGGTTCATCT
>NW_013667949.1:148580-152335 GCF_000517525.1 Limulus polyphemus
TATAGCCTAGGTAAAAAATAAAGTGGCATGGGAAGGAAGGATGTCATAATTTCTCTTTTAGTGACCTTGATGTAATAGTTCATTTTCATAAATAAATGACAAAACAATTATGAAAGCAGTAAAATCGGTTACCTGTACTGATGTAACGGTTGTTAACTATATATGTAACATTTCAATTAATATGAAAAAAACAAAACGTGGCAGGAATTTAGTTTAAAGGAAGAGAAAAGATTATAGTTGCCTACTCTTCTTATGTGGGGGTGCTCGGGAACGTTTGTTCCTCTTCAACTTCTAGAATAATTTTCTACAATCGTGGTTGTACATATTGGCGGGGAGTTTCTAAGAGAGAAGAAGGTAAGATGAAGTTCCTATCCAGAGTCGTGAAGCGAGACAGAAAGATCCAGACATGTTTACATCGTGTGGATTTAGGAATTAATTGTATTTTAAATATACTGTTACGACAGCGGAAGTCACGTGATACTGGAAACACGTAATGAGTTCTAGAAAGATCGGGGAACATCGCGAATAATCCAGTATTTGCTAGGCGCCCTCTATTCTTGTATATAAGTGTGCCAGACAATGAATCGAGATTAAATAGTGGACAAGAGAGATTGAAGATATAGACGAACAATTGAGTGAAGCGCGGTAGTAAGTAAAGGGCGTGAATCGTTCATTGAGAATTATAGCATATGTTTATGTGACTGTGGAAATTAAGTGTATTGCAAAGTTGTATTGAGAAAGAATAAACTAGTTTTATTTAAGAAAGGACTTGTATCACTGAAGTTTCTCGGGAAGAAGTTTTATGGGAAATTAACAAGTGAACAGAGACGTAACAATACTTTATTTAAATGGGTTTTTTAGAAATGATTTCGATGGAAATGACATTGATTTGAATTTGAGGCCCTTTTCAGGGGGGGGGGGCGGGGACCATACGGTCTATCTGAATTTTGATGTGTATGTGAAGGAACCGAAGTGCACGGAATAAAACCAACTTTCACAGGATAGATGCTGAATAATGTATCTGTCCTGTGTCCTGGCTGTCAAATAACACATGATGATTAGAAATGACAACATGATGTTCAACCCATTTTTGTGTATTCTTTGTTTTCGTGTTCGCTGAACAGATTGTATGAAGTGCAGCAGTCAAACTATTTCTTTTTTCTGCTTTTTTATAAGAGTTGAAATGTAGTCCAGTTAGTCTATTTTTAAAGGGTGTATGTCAGATTGTGTATGCAATTTACTGGCGTAAATTTGGAAGCCTTAGGGCTAATCTTATTGCTTAGTTTTGTTGAATTTGTAGTTTTCAAAGGTTATTTTTTGACATATTATAAGTTATATGACAGTCACATTCTATAAGTGGGCGAACAAATGTTTTGTATATTCTTAGGGCTGTTGTGGGTGTGCAGTTTGTGTGCTTACTTGCAATTTGTCTTATGCAGTTGATACTTTTTCTAATCGAGGCATGTATGTTCTGAATGCATGGTTCGTACAGGTCATGGAAAATCTGGAAAGTCATGGAATTTTACTTTCATATTTTCCAGGCCTTGAAGGTCAGGAAAAATTTATAAATTGACTAAAAAGTCATGGAAAGTCATGGAATATAAAAATTTGTGAAAATTCATTCCATTTTTCACTAGAAGTGTAAATAAATTTAGATATTTCAACCATTTTCTTCCCGTGTTTTCTTTTATTCATAACATTTGTCGATTGATTGTGAAAAGGTTTGTTTGTTTGTTTGTTTTGGAATTTCGCGCAAAGCTACACGAGGGCTATCTGTGCTAGCCGTCCCTAATTTAGCGGTGTAAGACTAGAGGGAAGGCAGCTAGTCATCACCACCCACCGCCAACTCTTGGGCTACTCTTTTACCAACGAATAGTGGGATTGACCATCACATTATAACGCCCCCACGGCTGAAAGGGCGAGCATGTTTGGTGGTATGCGGATTCGAACCCGCCATTGTGAAAAGGAGTTCATCACTTGCATGCGTGCCTATATGAGTATTGTGTGTGTACAGTGGTTGTGTGCGCTGCTGTCTCGATCTCTCCATGCATTTGGGTGCATATGCATTGTGTGTGTGTGTGTGCGTGCTGTGTGTATTGCCAATGTGCATGTGGCAGTTGCATGCATATGCAGGCCATAGGCGCGATGTCATATTGTTGCCAGATATACTATTTTGAATCTCGTGGAAACGATAAAAATCCCTTTAGAAAGAGAATTATAATTTTTACTTTCGATATAAACAAAAAATGTTATATGTACTATTTTTTCTGACCTGCTTCGATAATTTCAATACAAATAAAATAATGTACAAACCCTTGACGTACCGATAGTTCGAAAATCCCAATTTGGCCAGCACATACGCTAGCACTATCTGGCTATACACGTGTACACGTGTCTTCCTGTTGTAGAGAGAGTGATCAACATCTGGGAGAATGTATGTATGTATGTTAAGGCAGTTGAAGAGAAGAAAATCTCTCACCCAAAGAACAAGTCGTTTGAAGCTGTTCAGAAGTGTACCAAGATGGCTGATTTTCCAGCAAGACTGAGCTTTTTCATATCGGTGGCAAAGTTGGTCAATCCCTTTGTAACAGACTACCAAACTGATGCGCCAATGTTGCCCTTCTTAGCCGAAGAGCTAACCAGAATGCTTGCTTCCCTTATGCAGCAATTCTTAAAACTTGACAGGAGTACCCTTACTTCTCCTTACAAGATAATGCAGGTAGATATTAGCAGCGAGGCCATTCAGCTGCCTTTGACCAAGGTCGATATTGGATTCTACACTGAGAAAATGCTAAAGGATCTGAAAGCAAAAAACATTATCAGTGAGCGAAGGATTCTGGAATTTCGTGTCCAAGCAAAACAGTTTCTTGCTGCAATGACCCGCAAGCTCATTGACAGATGTCCGCTTAAGTATACACTTGTGAGAAATATGAGATGCTTAACTCCAAAGAACATGGCAAAAGACAAAGGAAACTCTACTGCAAAGCTGAAAAGGATGCTTAGCTCCCTTACTGATGCAAACAGACTTGAGGATTCATATGATGACATCCTAAGAGAATACTCAGAAGCATGTGATGAGGCATCAAGAAACACAGAGATGAGAGAATTTGATCCGAAGAAAGTCTGGACTCTCTGATGTGCACATTTCTGTCTGAGTCTCGCTATTCATCTTTATTAAAGGTGGTCTGCATGTTACTTGTCTTGTCCTATGGACAAGCCTATTGAAAGAGGATTCTCCGTCAACAACGAAGTTGAAGAGGACAATCTTGTAGGGCACTTGCTAATATCTTTGAAGGCTATATATGATCATATCAAGTATGTAGGAGGAATTCAGAACATTATTATTGACAAGTCACTCATGTTAGCCACTTCAGCAGGTAGGCAAAAATACCATATGTATCTTGATGAGCAGAAACATGAAAAGGAAAAGAAGGAAAGAAAAAGAAAAGGACTGCTTGATGAGATAGATGAACTGAAAGCTAAGAAGTCTAGACTGCAAGCAGATATCAAAAGTCTTCAAGAATCAGCAGACAAGTTTGCAGAGGAAGCCGAGTCAACTGGCAGATTAAATTGTATATCCAAATCAAACAGCCTCTGACGTACAGCAAAGGAGAAGATGTCCCAGTTAGAAGTGATTCAGAAACAAATTGATGAACAGGTGAATGTCATCAAGAATTCGTAAAGTAAGACACAGTGGACAAGTTTGCAGAGGAAGCTAAATCAACTTACAGTTTGACATGTATATCAAAATCTAA
>NW_013667949.1:152345-161152 GCF_000517525.1 Limulus polyphemus
CCTATGTTAACAGTTCTGTTAACAGTTCTGTTAACAGCTCTGTATGTACAGTAGAGGAGATGTCTAAAGTAGAAATCATTCAGAAACAAATTGATGAACAGCTCAATGCCATCAACAATTCGTAAATTAAGACTGCATTGCAGACAAGTTTGCAGAGGAAGCTGAATCAACTTCAAACAGCTACTGACATACAGCAAAGATGTCTCAAGAAGAACTCATTCAGAAACAAACTGATCAGCTAAATGCCACAAAGAATGCACAATGTAAATATTTTGTTGTTGTTAATGGGGATGCAAAAGAAGAGACAGTGCAGTATATACACTTTGCTTCGCTTTGCTTTGGGATCAAATTTTTTGGTCTACCATGTAAAACTTTGTTCAAAAGTCATGGAATTCTGACTTGAAAGGTCATGGAAAGTCATCGAATTTCACATGTTAGATGGGTGTCAAAGGTGATTTCGAGGAATTTGACGTTGTTACTCATATTTATTTGTGTGTCTTCTAGCTTAAGTTTGATTTTCTTGACAGTTTTCATGTGTTTACATAGTTCTCTTTTTATATACATACTGAGCCGGTCTTAGCCACTGCGTGGCCCTAGGCAAGGGACAAAGTGCAGTCCTTATAGCACTTGTCAATACAAAACAAAATTGACGTACATTGTGTAACGTAACGATGTGGTACTTGCGTTAATGATTCAACCTTATGATTTTGTGGGTTTTGCAGCCTCATCTTTAAGATTCACTTACAGAAAATATATATGCAGGTCCCTCATAGCGAGGCGCCTTAGGTAGCTTGCTGCTTTGCTTATCTTGCCATACTTTAAGGTCAATAAGGCCGGCTCGGTATGCATGCATAAATGAAAATAACAAACATGCTGTATTTGTATCAAAAATACACATCACATACACACGATAAACGAATATAGGAAGCAAAACAAAATTTGAATGGCAGAAATGTTTGTCTCAAGAACAAAGGCAAAAAAAACAACGGAAAATCATATCATTTGTCAGTTAGGTTCATTTTGGGGATATTCCTGAGACTTTGGGATCCTGTGTGGAATCTGTGAGACAAAATTCAACCCTTTTGTCCTTGGTTCCTCATTCATCGAAACCTCAGCTCTTGCAAAGCCCCATTTCTGTTCCACGTCTGACACCCTCCTGTCCCTTACCTGTTCCTCCCACAAGAGGTTCCACTGTTTGTCGTTTTTGTTGACAGAGGTCTCTTAGTCGCCAGCAATACTGGTGACTATCCTATGGGCTATAGTCCATTGGGGGCTTGTTTGACAAATTTTGTTCACATATGGCAGGAATTTGTTACTAATCATTGGGTTCTTTAGGTCTTGTCAGAGGGACTTGTCATCACCTTTTTTCCACACCTCGTTGTCTTCCATACCCATGTCCTTTCTGTTTCCTTGGGATCCTATTGTCAGTCAACGTCTGTCCAAGGCAGTCCAGACTATTCTATCACAGAGTATTATCAAGCTTGTCAACCATCCTTCCTCATGCTTTTCCTCCAGGCTGTTTGTGATACCCAAGAAAACAGGTAACTGACGTCCTGTGATTGATCTGTCCCACCTCATTCACTTTCTGGATCTTTCCCACTTTACAGTGGAGTCTTTTCTCCCACTATGGTGACCTTTCTCTCTAGGATTGTGGATGACCAAGGTAGATGGCTTGAATGCCTATAAACACATTCCTCTTTCTCATCGGTGCAGATGCTGTCCTTGATTTGTCTATTACGAGGTTGTGTACCAGCTTTGTGCTTTGCCCTTCAGGCTTGCTTCGGCTGCATATGTCTTTTGTCGTGTGGTCAAAGTTTTGGCCCGATTTATACATGCTCAGGGGTTGTGTTTACACCACTACATGAATGTTAGCTCATTCCATAATGGAGTCTTCCCATCACATCTCCTCCTTTCAGAAGCTGCTAGAGTGGCTTGGATTATCGTGTTGGAGAAGTTTTTCCTGTCCCTTACTCAATATCTTGTCCACTTGGGTGGTCTTTTTTACACACCTCTCATTTTTCCTGGTCCCATCTTGTGTTTACCCCCCATCATCTCCATGTTGTTATGTTCCTCCCAGATTGGTAGACCTCCTCGTCGAGCAGTCCTTCTGGATTGGGATGTCCATGTAGTTCTTCACTGTCTTACTTTACCTCTATTTGAATCTTTGTCTTCCTGTTCTTTGTTTCACTTGTCCCTTATGCTTTACTTTCTACTCCTGTTAGCCTGTGGGCGTTGTCAGTCTGATATATTTGCCATCAACATCTCCCGAACTCTGTACCATTCCACATATGTTCTCTTTTATCTAGATCGGTCTTTCCTTTCCAAGACTTCGGCAGATTGTGAAGGTTATTCATTATTCTCGCTAACGTAGCTTCCTTCCATCTCCTACCTTTATTCCTGGTCTGATACAGATAGGCTTCTGTGCTCCATAGATGCTCCTCATTGTTACTTTCCCACATGACTTTCTTCCGTGATTCTCATTTTCGCCTTTTCATTCCCTGGAAACATTTCTGTGTTCATGACTTTTCTCCTTCAACACCTACCAATTGGGTTCGGCTTTTGAGATGATTTGCCTATTCCTCTTTTTCTTCTTCCAGAAATCTGTTCCAGGTGTTGTAACATCAGATCAGGCACCTTGCCTTTTCCCTGGCATCTCATCTTCATCGTTCATTGTAGGAGATTATTCAAGTGGGCATGTGGATGACTATTCATACATTCATCTTCTACTATTTGCATCAGGTAGCTATTTCTTCCTTTTCAGGATATTGTCTTGCACCTGTCACCATCTTTAAAAAACTTGGGTGAGACGTGACTGGGTAAATTATCTTTTTTATATACTTTATACTTTCTTTCAGGGGCATGTCCTTTTTTTATTGTTAGGATCCCGCTCTATGGTGGGTGTTGCCTGTCCAGGTATACTTAATGCATCACAAATCCACACTGTATGGCCATGCTTCTATCATAAAATACTATATTTTCATGACATATAATGCACACTGTTGAGAAGAGTATTTCAGGAGATTGATCATAGGTTTTTTCCTCGTGACACATTGGCTTCATAAATATGCTTGTTCCAGACTGTACTAACCCACGGACTTACATGGTTAAAGCAAAGGGGATAGCTGCCCATCCCTGCTGTCCCTTAGAGTGAATAAATCAGGGGTGGTCTGCTTTTCAAAATAAAGGTCTTCAGTGTTTCCATTCCTCTGGACTCTCCACCACGTTTTATCCCTCTTCATTCTTCAAGTGGAGTATGGGAGTCATTGCCACTTTCTAGTTCCAAACCACTGGGGTGGTGGACCATGAAGGTATCCTCATGAGTGGGGTCTTACACAAATAACTAAATAAACAACTACATTCAGTTGAGAGTAGGGTGGTGATGTTCTGCTGGTGTAGATGATGCCGGTCCTTCATTCATGTGCATCACCTATTTCTGGTGGACTCCAAGGGTTGATGATATGCCCAGTTTCTGTGATTATCTAGTGGGTGAGGCTGTGTATCATTTATAGGGACAATTGGATGCTTCTTGCCCAGTAGTACTTCCCTAAAGATTTCTTGGACCATCCCATCTCTCTTCCATCTGAGATCATGGCTGATCTTGCATGGTGGCTTGACATAGTGGGAGTTCCCATTCCCAGTCAGTCGAGGAGGTTACTCTCCGTTTCAACATCCTAGAACTTTTTGCAGTTCATTGTGCTCTGTATCATTTTGTCCTGTTCCTGCAGGAGTAGGGGTTATGGTTTATTCTGACAATTCCACTGTTGTCAGCTATATTACCAAGCATTGGGGAACCAAGTCCAAATCTCTATGTTTTTAGATTCTGAATCTCCTGTACTAGACCACTAACCATGACATGACTGTTTTGGTGTGTCATGTTCCCGGAGTTATGAATATTGTGGCCCACTCATTTATCACTCAATTAGGTCCTCCCCACGGAGTGGTCTCTTCATCCTCTTTTCTTCTGTGGATGTGTTCACAATTGGGAACCCTGCTCACTGGAATACCAAACTTTCTTTCCTTTTTAGTCTCCAGTTTCTCACTCCTCAGCACTGGGGGTGAATGCTTCAGTCCCAATTGGAGGGGTCTTCACCTATATGCCTATCCTCTCATCAGATGCTTTGCCTGGGTTTTCTTCCCTTATCCAAATCACTACTTGTTCTTTTCTGCCAGCTGCTTCATATTCACTGGCTCAGATATGGCTCCCTCTGCTTTGGCCCTTACTGGAGTTACAGTCTCTGCCCTTATCTCTGTCTTGATTGCTCCTCTGACAACCTTTTGTTTTTCATCCCAAGTCAGCACACTCTAGCTTCACGTGTGATATTTGTTTGGCCTCGTGCCTTAACCTCATGTAGCATATTTTCTTGCTTGTACCATTTGCCCTTCCTCCTTGTTTGTATTTCAGAAGCTTTGGTCTTACTTCAGATTTGAGGGTTCCTCTTCTTCCTTCTAATCTGGAATGTCATCTCTTTAAAGATGCCTATCTTGGGGTGCCTACCTGGATGCTCGGGAGTTCTAGGGGCAGAGGACTATCTGAGTCCTCTCTACATATCACTTGTTGTGTGCTTCTCGCAGTTTGATGGCCATTGGTTCATTTGTTTTTGGCTCTTCAGGAACAGTAAGTGATGGTTCCTTCCTTCAGCTTGACTGAGGTCTGGTGTATATTCAGGCAAGAGTGATCTTGGTCGAGATATCTGTTTTCAGACAGTGGAATTCTTGTATTAGGCTAATGTCATCATATTCTTTTTTAATGGTTTGTCATTTTCTGGATACCTTTGCCACACATTTCCCAGCTCCCATAGTTTTGGTCTTCTGTTCCACATCCTTTAACTGGGGTGGTAGGTGCTCTCAGTCAGGATTTGACGGGTCTTTTCCTGTAATTGGTGTCACTTCCACTTCCATTTTACCCCACCGTTTTTATTCAGCCCTAGTCTGGCATGCATCACCCTTCTGTTCCCATGCTCCATCTTCACTCGTGACTTTTGTCCAGTCCCTGGCCAGGTGGGCTGCTTTTTGCTGTGTGGAATTCTTGTTTTCCAATTTTTTAACTGGCTCTTTGGTAGGAGCCTCTTAGTTTCGGGTTACTGCACTGCCTTGTCAGCCATGTTTTGTTTTCAATGATATGCCCATATATTCCATTCACCAATACTTTCAATTTTGTTTCTTTATCTCTGCCTCACCCATCTCCCTTACCCTGTCTCTCTCCTGGATAGAACCTCAATGTAGTCCCCCATTCCCTTACTCCTTCCCATTCGAGCCATTGTTCACCTGTCCCTTCTATCACCTCTTCTTAAACACCTTTTCCTCCTCCTGTTGGTGTGCAGACATAGTTCATCAAACGTGTTCACTATTGATGTTCACCACACCTTATTTCACTGTTAATGTGTCCTTTTTCCTGACTGTTCTTTCATGCCCAACTCTTCAGGTGTTCAGGAGGGTACTCCCACCTTCACACCCATCTCCCTTCCTTCCATTTTACATTTTTTTTGTCCACCTGACTTTGATCACCTCCTCTGCCTGGTTAAGGCTCTGCTGTTATGTGGCACACAATTTCCTTCAATTTTCCCATTCCTTTTTGTTTATTCCTGTCTGCTCATTTCCATCATCCATTGGAGGACACCATTTGTGCCGGTATGTGGACATTCACTGTTCATTATCTTTACCAATGAAGGCTTCCTCCTGAGTGTGCTCAATCCCACTCAGTTGAGAGTAGGGCAATGGTTTTCTGCCCGTGTAGGTGGCATTGACGCTCTTGCTACAGTGGACCTGATGTACAATTCCAGATGCCATCAGGTGTTGGATGATGCATTCTGCCAACATGCAGTTTGCTCTTCCAATTAAGGCAACTTCCTTTCTATTGCCCCTGTCTGGCACTTAGAATAGAATATCAGGTTTGCAGTAGGATGAGCGTCAATGCCACCTACACTGGCAGAACACCACTTCCATACTCAATTACTCTTCTATGTTGGAGAGGGATGCCTGTCTCCTAGCCACTGGATTGGTGGACCATAGAGGCTTCCTCCTGAGCATAGTCAATCCCACACAATTGAGAGTAGGGTGGTGGTGATCTGCCAATGTAGATGGCGTGACTAACCTCCTACCGAGGTCTTGATGTATTATTCCAGATGCCATATGGTTTGGATTGGAGTTTTCTGTCAAATGCAGTTCACCCCTCTGGCTGGGAACCCTCCTTCATACTGCCTCTTTGATTTTGGTTCCTGGGCAACTGGTAGTGGTTGGATCTGGACCAGTCAACACAAGTCCTCACATGAGAGTGGGCTGGGACCCTTTTCCCACCATGGACTGGATGATATATTCCCAATGCAGCATGATTTTTGATTGGAGTTAACTCTCCACATTGCATTTTCAGCTTCCTACCATCATTGAGATGTCAGTTTCTGGGGGTACAGATGTTGGTTGTGTTGGATATGCACACATGATGACATGGGTTCTCAGATTGGAACTCTTTCTTCCCTTCTGGTTTCAGATTCCAAGGTGGTAGATGACTCTTCTCTTACTGTGGGCCAATTGATCCAATCTCAGTGCTGCTGGTTTTGGACTGGAGTTGATCTCCCATTTACAGTCCATGCCCTATTCACTCTATACCTGGGGCACGTACAGCTAATCTTCATATGTGCCTCTTTGCTGCCATTTTAGCAACCTATTCCTTCATTGAGGGTAAAGAGTATACCTGGTTCAGATATGGTGTGGTCTCCCATGAGCACACTTCTCTAGAAAGAGAAATCACACTCAGTGGATGTTTTTGGATGCTTTCAGTAGGTTGCTCATCTAGGTAACTTTTGCACCTGTCCCTCCACCACATCAATATGGGATTCTAGTTATTATATGAGAAGAGGTAAGATATTGTATTGGAAATTAATATTTTCCTACAGTGAAAATATATTTACGATAGACACTTAACTCCTCTCACAATTCCCACCCTTCCTCTCCACTTTGGTGTTTTTTTTGTGCCTATCTTGAAGTGCAAATTAGGTTCTACAGTATATAGGGAGTCAGCTGCGACAGGAGAGTGTCACACTCTTATTAGAGAGTTGTCACATGCTTATTTGCATGCTACAACACAGCTGAACCACGTGGAAACTTGGGCTAGGTGGGAGTTTCAAGGCTAGTAGCAAGTGAAACAATTTTAACATATAGAGGGCAGCACTGAATGAGAAGTTATTATGTGAAATGAGGCATCTATGGGAAATATATTTTCAGTGTAGGAAAATATTAACTTGTAGTATGTTTTGTTGAAACTACTAACAGATAAATTTGTCATGATCACAATTATAGTGTGCTCCAACTAAAACTGCTAAGTGGTGGATGTGTCATGATTACAGTTGTGGCATGTTTGTGTTGAACTGTTCATTGGTGTTTTTGTCCTGATAATTATAGTCTGTTCCTTTTGAAACTGCTAACTGGTGTGTTTGTCATGATTACAATTATAGTGTTTGTTGAAATTGCTACCTGGTGTATTTGTCATGATTGTAGTTATAGCATGTTTCTGTTAAGTCTTAGCTGGTGCATGATTACAATTATAGTGTTTGTTGAAATTGCTACCTGGTGTATTTGTCATGATTGTAGTTATAGCATGTTTCTATTAAGTCTTAGCTGGTGCATGATTACAATTATAGTGTTTGTTGAAATTGCTACCTGGTGTATTTGTCATGATTGTAGTTATAGCATGTTTCTATTAAGTCTTAGCTGGTGCATGATTACAGTTGTAGCATGTTTCTGGTAAAACAGCTGTGTGTTTGTCATGGTTACAATTAGTGTTTTGAAACTACTAATTTATTCATTTGTCCTGATTACAATTATAGCCAATTGAAACTTCTAACTGATGGATAAATCATGATTACAATTATAGCCTGTTGAAACTGCTAACTGGTGTATGTGTCATTGTGTGTTTTTCTTGAAAGTACTAATTGGTGCTTTTGTTGGGACTGCAGTTTTGGGGTGTTGAAACTACTAACTGCATTTTTCATGATTCCAATTATAGTGTTTCTATTGAAACATCTAACTCAACATTTATCATGGTTACAATTGTAGTAAGTTCTTGAAACTGCTAACTGGTGTAATTGTCATTATTATAATTATAGTGTTTCCATTGAACTTTCTAACTTGTGCATTTTTTAGAATCACAATTATAGTGATTCTGTTGAAATGGCTAACTGAGCCTTTGTGATGATTACAATTGTAGTGCTACTGTTGAAACTGCTAACTGATGTATTTGTTGTGTTTACAATTATAGTGCTACAGTTCAAACTGCTAACTGGTGTATTTGTTGTGTTTACAATTATGGTATGTTTGTGTTAAAACTGCTAACTGGTGTATTTGTTGTGTTTACAATTATGGTATGTTTGTGTTAAAACTGCTAACTGGTGTATGTGTCATGATTACAAGTATAGTGTTCTTGTTGAAACTGCTGTCTAGAACATTTGTTATGATTACAATTAAAATGTGTTTCTGGTGAAACAGTTAACTGGTGTACATGTCATGATTATAATTATAGTGTGTTTGTGTTGAAACTGCTACCAAGTGTATTTGTCATGATTACAATTGTAGCGTCCTGTTGAAACTGCTATCTGGCACATTTTTCACCATATAATTATAGTGTTCTTGTTGAAACTGCTAACTACTGTTGTCTTGATTACAGCTATGGTGTGATGCTATGGGAATTGTTTACTGGAGAGACACCTTATAAGGGTTTTGACACTTTTGCTGTTGCCTATGGTGTAGGTGTTCAAAAACTAACTTTACCAATTCCTTCTAGTTGTCCTTCCCCTTTAAGGATTTGAAAGGTAATA
>NW_013667949.1:161360-162619 GCF_000517525.1 Limulus polyphemus
CTTTGTCTGTTGTCCTATGGTGTAGGTGTTACTAAAACTTAACTTACCTAACTTCCTTCTAGTTCGTCCCTTCCCCTTTCCTAAGTAATTAGTAAGGTGATATATATATATATATATATATATAATGGTAATGAAATGTCAGTCATTAGTCATCTAGTCATTATTTCAACATGTATTCAACATTTTATGAAATTTTTTCTATTAACTCATCTAACAAAATTAGTGTTTATTCCAAATATTTTGCATTAGGTTAGGGAATTATGTATGTATGTGCTCCCATCTAGTGGTCACATTTCATATTTATCATTTTTAAATACAAATCTGCAAAAATTAATAAAAAATTTATTCACTTCATTCAAATTTTTAATAACCGTAAAGTTAAAATACACTAATTAAATTAAATCTAAAGATAAGGTAGTGCTTCCCTCTACAAGTTATTGAAATACATGAGCTGTTGATGCCTGTTAGCTTGCATCTGGATTGTATCAGTTTATGAACTTCAAAAGTGAGTCTAATAATTTTATATAAAAATAAATGCCATTTTAATTGCCTTCTGGTGGTTGATTGGTAATCTTGAGGGCTTATAATGGTAAAAATAAAATTAGTGGTTCAATCCCTGGGTTGGGCATGGTATAGATAGTCCCTTATGCATAATTGTGTTAATAACAAATGAACAAGCCATTATAATTTGGAATATTTTAATGCAAATTCATAAACACAACCATCAACTCCTTTTTCACATAAACAGCTGTATTAGTTTTCCTTTAAATTGCTTTAATGTGGGAAATAAAGTACCTCATAATATTTAACAGACAGACATCTGGTTTCTCTTACAGAATGTTGGAATGTTGATGCTCACAGCTGGCCAAGCATTGTGAACCTTCTTACTGACTTAGAAGCCATAGTTCACTCTCCAGTCATGATCACACCTCAGAAATCATTCTACATACTACAGGAGGACTGGAAGCATGAGATAGGCCAGATGTTTCATGAACTAAGGTGTCATGATAAGGTAAGAACAGGATTGATTTTATTAGCAGCTTGTTACTGTTTTGATCAAGTGCTAAGAAATGTTACCTACCATATGTTAACCCTTTTGTGACCAGGCATTTTGTATTGTCAGGAATCGGGGAAAACTGGGAAATTAGGTGAACTATCAGAATTGAATATTATAATGATTTATTGTATATTTCATTGAAGAGTGGCACTATAAACTATATATATATATATATATATATATATATATATATATATATACG
>NW_013667949.1:162640-166660 GCF_000517525.1 Limulus polyphemus
TATATTATTATTATATTATTACTTATAGAAGTAGGGACATAATAACTATATATATATATATATATATATATATATATATATTGAAGTCAATTGAAGGGGAATATAAATAGTGGATGTACCAAGTAGGCTCCTATGTAACCAAGGAGTTAAATAAAACTCCATTAACAAACAGTGTGGTAGGGTCATCTGACAGAAAAATAGAAATATTTGGAACACAAGTATTTCACTGTGTGTGTGAGTGACAAAACTTGGTTAATGAGTTATATCTCCCTACAGAGGGCAGTTCAACCTTAAGTATTTCCAACAAAAGCTTTAGACTTTTAGCTTCCAATATGATACATACCTCCTCTCACACAATAGCTTTTCTTGATCTTACATGCCCTCAAATACTTTGAAAAGAAATTTTCTTGCTTGATGCACTAGCCTTTATACCCCATAAGTTCAAGCTGTTCATTTAGCATGCATAGAGCATGCAACAATCCTCCACCAGTAGGAGAATGACACATTCCTAGAGTAGCTGGCTCCCTTTATATTACTTGATGTGAAACTCAGTTTTATTGACTGGCACAGTACAAGTTTCTTGCTTGCTATACTTTTTTTCGCTGATATTTCAGACTTTATAATTTTTTTTGCTCAAGTTTGCTCATTCTTACATTCTGGTGTGCTACTGACTTTAATTACTACTTTCACACTAATTATTGTGAATTTTGAATTTGCATTATACTGTGATTACTGCCATTGCTCCTGCAGTTACTGGGGACACACACACCTATTATCTAGGCTTCAGGATCAACATTATCTGCTGAGGAGCTGCAAGCCTTGGTTCATTGGGTGTTAGATTCTTACATGGGGCCTTGACCTCCTCCTTTTGTCAAACAGCCATGTCCTGCACCTGTGGAGGAGGTTTGGCCTTCTACTAATTTCCTCCCATTTGTTGCACAGGTTTGTCACATTTTGATTTTTTCCTATTTTCCATGAGACCTATCATTCCCTTTTGTAAGAGGTCGCTGTTAAGGACAACTTGGTAAAACTTCTCCAGACATTGAAGTTCATATACAGTTTTTTGGAGGATCTAATCCCTTCTGTGGTCGACTTTCGTGAGTTTCTCTTCATTGACCCTTTCCCTACTTAACTGGTTGCCTTGTTGTTGGAACCAGTTGGGAAGAGACGTGCTGCTTGCTGGAGTTCTCCTCCCCATCTTCCTTTGGGGACTTCAGGGTCTCTTAGTTTTGTGCAACACCATTTTTTGGACTGTTCTTACTCTTTCAAGTTCTGTTTTGACATGGTTGGGTTGCATATACTTCCCTATTGTCCCTTGCTAATTGTTTCTCACAATCTTCTCCATGGCTCCTGATCCTCTTACTGTTTCACATTCTCCCACTTCCACGCCTCATCCCTTACCTGCATGTCGACATTCTCGTTTTTTCATTATTTTTCCTCTTTCCCCCAAGACCGTCGAAAGTGATATAGGTGACTACTCAGTGGGATCAGGCCCAATGGGAACCAGTCTACAGTTCAGTGTCTTCTAACTACACTCAATTGCTCCTGGAGGAGGCTGCTCATGTGGGTTGGTTAATCACATTGGAGAAGTCCATCCTTTCCCCCTATGCAGTATGGTAGTCCCCTTGGAAGTTTCTATGATTCTCATCTCAGTTGGATGCCTTCTCCACTATGTCTTTAGAATGTTGTGCAGTTGGTCATCAAGGCCCTATCCTCTCATTCTCTTCAAGATCTAGATGTTCTCTCTGTTTTGGGGATGTGGGCTTAGTTGGAGGCTCTCATATCCCTCTGTTCTGTTCACATGCATCCCCTCCAGTGGGAATTCCATGACTGATGGACTTTCAGTGGGGATCCCTCTGTTATAGCTGAACAGAGGCCTTACTACAGTTGGTGTTCCTCTTCCTCCTCTTCGTCCAGACCTGCATCCTTTTACTGATGCTTTTCTGGGTTGGGTTGCATATCTTGATTCCCTGGAGATTTGCGGGATTTATTTATTGTCCGAATATGAGCTTCATGTCAATGTTTTAGAGCTCTTAGCTGTTCATCAAGATATGTCTCGTTTTCTCTGTCTTCTGAGTGGGATTGTGGTTATGGTGCATTCTGACAACTCCACGGTGATCTCGTACATCAACTAACAAAGAGTAACAAATCCAGGTCTTTTTTGTTTTTGGACTCTGGAGCTCCTATTCCGGACCCACGCGCACCAAATACAGCTCCAAGCTTACCATATTCAGTGTTTTGTATCTTGTTGTGGATTGGTTATCAAGTCTGCACATGGTCATTGCCATGAAGTGGTCCCTTGATCCTCATTTTTTTTGGTGGTGATGCTCTCGTTGCATTTGCCACTCATCTTAACAAACTGTCATTCATTTCCTCATCATCAGACTTTAGGGATAGATGCCTTCAGGAATGGTGGAGCCATCACATTTAGTCCTTCCCACCTATACATCTCCTCCCCAAAGTGATCTCCCTGGTACACACCACTCTGTGTCGAGTTTTCTTGGTGGTTCAGTTTTGGCCGGCTAAGCCTTGATTCCCTCTTCTGATGCATTTACTGTTGTCATCACCTCTGCCTCTTCTTCTGTTTCCTCTCCTTCATCAACCTCAATTTAACATCTTCCATCTCCCCTTACTGGTTTCATGCATGGCTTTTGTCAGGTCCCTTGCTAGGAGACAGGGCCTGACACCAAGTGATGCTTCTCTCCTTTCCCTTTTAGTCTGACCTTCCACATTGTCGGTTTACCAACAATTTTGGGCTACTTTTAGTCATTGGTCTCTCTGACAAGGTTTCTGCCCTTCCATTCCTCACCTTTTCTGGTTCACCTGGCTGGACAGTCAGGATCTTTCAGTTTTGACAGTTTCTGGTTATAGAGCAGCATTGTCCAACACATTTCATTTTACCAGATTCTGCCGGGTCTTATTCTCTTCCACCCTTTCATTCCTGTTCCAGTTCTTTCAGGTTCTTCACATTCACTGTACTTTTCCAGTGCCTTTTGGGGTTTTCAATGTCGTCCTGTTTGCCTTTTTCTAACCTGTTTTTGAACCTTTGGCTTCATGTTCCTTGTATAATCTTTCCTCAAGATCTATTTTCTTCTCCTGATTTGTGGTCGTCAATGGTCTGACCTTTTTTGTGATAGATGTTTCCCATGCCCTTTATCATAGTACATATATTGTGCTATACTTGGACCTTGCCCGCAATCACCAAGAACTCAGCTTCTCGTGAAGGAATATCTGCCTTTACACCCATCTCCATCCCTTCCATTTCCAATATTTCTTCCAGGTCAGATCCAGATCACCTCCTGTGTCTTGTGTGGGCTCTGCAATGCTATGTGGCATGTACAACTTCCTTTTGTGGTTCCCATTTCTGTTTGTTTCTTCCCTGGAACTCTTCTTTGTCATGTGATCTCCCCCCATCACCATTATGGTTTGGGTCATCAGCTTATTAGGTTGAATTCCTCTTTTCTCTCCTTCGAAAGGCATCTTTTATCATGTCTTGTCTCATCAGATTCAACATATCACCGTGTTTCTAGTGGCTTATTTTCATTGTCGTTTGGAGGATATCATCCAGGCTGGAATGTGTACTATTCCCCCTACCTTTGATGCTCATTATCTACACCATCTGGCTGTGTCCTTCTGTGGTGGATATCATCTACCTCTTGTGGTGATTCTACACATACCAGTTCAACTCTCACTTGGGAGTCTTTTGTTATTATGTTTTCTTTCAGGGTCCTCCTTCTTCTTTGATACCTGTTCGGATCTCGCTCAGTGGTGAGTGTTGCCTGGTCATTTATGTTTCTTATAATCCCACACCAAATATCTTTAAGGTTACAGTGCACACTGGTGAGATGGAGTGCTTCTTCAAAATCACTAGTGGCTTACCTAGTGGTGTATATATACACCTGGAAAAAAGTTAAGCACCCCCAAATATTTTTCAGGATTGCTTATTGAAAATAAGGTTAATTTCATGATGTTGAGCAATGTTCATAATTTCAAACATAATTAAAAGGATGTGAGCATTCA
>NW_013667949.1:167660-179437 GCF_000517525.1 Limulus polyphemus
ATTTATAATCAGTCACAAGAACGTCGAATCTGAATCACTTGAAAAAAACACGGGGGTGCTTAACTTTTTTCCAGGTGTATATTTATATATTTCTCCATATGCACAATTCTGACACATACTCAGTGGACTGTCCTCATGGAGTATCATAAATAAAGCAGTAGGGGATTGCTGCCCATCCCTGCTACTCTTTCAGTTAAATAAATCAGGAGTGGTTTGCTTTTCAAAATACGGTTTCATGGTCACCCATTGCACTTTCTCCAGTGTGACATTCCTCTGGACTCCCCAGTGCCTTTTACTCCTCCCTTCTTTGAGTGGAGTTTGAGAGTCCTTGCCACTTCCCAGTATTTAGCCACTGGGGTGGTGGACCATGGAGGCTTCCTCATGTGTAGAATACATCTTAACATTACATTACACTACACTATGTTGAGAAGAGGGCAAAGCTGGGAACTTTCCAGCTTTCTACATCATGGTAGTTTAATCAAGGGTGTGCTGATGTTGGTGGGAGCTGGACCAGCCCTGGATCCTCCTTGTAATACTGGGTTCAGGTAGGTTGCACCTTGTTCCTATGGTTGACAACAGTAAATGCCTTCTTCTCAGTAATTCTGGTTGCAGAATATTTCATTCCCCCTACTCCACTACAGTTGAGCTTGAGGACATTCATCTGTCTCATAATACCAGTTGCAGGATGTGCAATGCCCTGTTCCTAAGGTTGAGCAGGTGTTTTGCATCATCCCCATAATGTTGAATACACAATGTTTCTTCCCTGCTTTTATGGTTGAGTTTGAATGATTTTGCTGCTTGTCATACTGGATACAAGATGACTCTCTGTTCTTATGGTTGAGTTGAGGCTTAACCACAGCCCTGTATGTCTGGGTTCAGTTTGTTGTACTTCCTGTTTTCTATGGTTGATTTGGAAATAGTTGCCCAGCAAATGTTATTTACTTACTTCCTCATCATAATTCTGGTTGCTTGCACTATGGCACTCTGTTTACTTATGGCTGCAATATGTTATATTTACTGGTTTTGATCTTTCGTTAGGTTCTCTGTTTCGTAATACTGAGGATGGAATGTGGAACCTCAACTTTATGGATGAGGTTGAGTAGATACCTTGCATTGTCTTGTTGAATGGCTCTTTCTTCATGATTCTGGGAAATGGCTGTTGGCTTTCTGTGTGGGTTTGGAGTTACGTATCTGTGTCCATTTTTTCTTTATACTACTTGTGACTTCTCCCACTGGAATAGGTTCATTTCTGGTCACATTTGTACAGTTGAAAATGGAACGGGATTCACGTTCATCATTTACACCTGATACATTGTTTTCCAAGGTCTTTCTTTTACTAGCTCCAGTCCTCAATGCTGCCCATTTCATACCACTTCACTTCTATGAGGGTGAAGAGCATACCTGTTCCAGAAGTGCTGCAGTCCTCCACAGGTGTGCTTTCATTCCATTACAGAGCGTACCTGTTCAATTCTCTATGGACACTTTCTGCAGGGGTCTCTTGTTTTATCTTTCACTGGTCCCTCCACCTACTCTATATGGGATTTTAAATAATGTGTGAGAGGAGGTATGTATCGTATCAGAAATGATAATTTTCTTACACATAGATACTTACCTCTTCTCATACTTGAAAGTGAGGGTCAAATCAAGTAGTATAGAGGGAGCCAGAGTGTGTCATACCCTACTGGTGGAGTGTTAACACATGCTCTATACATGCTAAATGAGCAGCTCAAACATATGAGGCATAAAGGCTAGTGCATTAGAGGGCAGTGGAAGATCGAGAAAAGCTATTGTGTAAGAAGAGGTAAGTATCTATTGGAAATCTATTTTCGGTATAAGGAAATGAACATTAAAATGAATAAAACAAAGTATCTTTTGCATGCAAGTATGAGAAGCAGCAAATTCATTCTGCCACAATATAATATTTTAACCTTGTTTGTACAATACTATTAATGTAACAATATTTGTAATGGTTTTGCACAAATATGAAATATTTTACACTTTTAAAGAAAATGTCACTATGTGGAAGTAAAAGCTATTTAAATTATGCTGAAAAGGTTTAGTCATAATCTTCTTTAATCATGTCATTATGCAGACAGCAGATTACCTTACCCCTATGTTCAGTTGCTCGTATGAGTAGTAGTTAAAATATTTTGTCACATGCATCTCATACTTAGTAAAAGTAAATAAAGTGGGAAAAAAAACTTGTCTGTGATAGTTTATTTCAGCATTCATATAAAAATGTTAAGTATAGGTAACAAATCATAAAATGTGGTATGTTTAAAATTTGGTTTGTTTGGTATATTTAACCTAATAACTTTTTTAACATTACTTCTGTTGTGTTGCAACTGTTATGTAGGAATTTGGTGTAGAGAGGAAGAGTTAAGTAAAGCCATTATTCAGCAAAAAATCCAAGAAGAGATGCTGAAGAAACGGGAACAGGAACTTACTGAAAGAGAGTTTTATGTGTTAGAAAGAGAGCTTAACATTATCTTTATTCAGCAACAGCAAGGGAGAAAAGAAAAGGAAAGTTTAAAAAGAATCGTCTCAAGTTGTTGAATAATGGAGGACAGCAAATTAGCATGCCCTCAGGTACTATGGAAAATAATGGGAGTTGACTAGTGAAATAAGACTGATAGCATATTGCTAGCTCAAGTGTAAATGATTAATTACAAATGATAGATGTTTACATACACAGAGTTTTCAGTATGCTTTGATATTTAGTGAGCTACAATATTAAATTAATACATCCACTTTATATTTTACATGATTATAGCAATTGTAGTAATGGTTGTATCATGTTTAATATTGCTTAAAAAAAAGAGGAAATTATTGAAGGTATGTGTATAATTACTGAAGTTTAGTTTATCAATCTTCTAGACATAGACACTTATACACACACACACACACAGATATATATTGAAGCACTAGAGCTGGGTGATTAGTAAAATTTTTTAATTGATAGGCTCATTAATTGATTACTTTCAACTAATTGATTATTCTCATGAGAAAGCTAAAAAAATACAGCTCATAACACTGCAAATTGAGTTTCAACATCTGCAGTAGGTATAGCACAGATAGACATTGTGAAGCTTTGGGATTAGTAATGAAGAAATATAATGGCAATATTTTATTTACTTGCTTAATTGAAATGACCAAAACCAGTAATAATTAGAAACACTCATTTCGATTATTTGCTTTTTCATGACATTAATTAATTTATTTGTAATTTTGATTGCTGGATAGTTGAAATAATAAAAACTAATAAATTGAAACACTAGTTGATGATTTTTTGTATTTATTTATTTAATTTGTAATTTGGATTAATTGATTATTTTACGTGATGTAATTGATTGAGTTAATTGCCCAGCTGTAATAAGCTCACATTTTGGTTTATATATCCTTGTTTGGGTGAGGCATCATGGGAATGACAGCTATTTGTCTACACATATAACAGGAATCACCATAAGCCTAGTAAAGTTAATTTTTCTTTCATGTTCACTAGCAATTAAATGTGATTTTAAGATGTCATGCAGAGCTACCAGTGCAATAACTTTACAAATATAAGTGATAATTATTATTATTTAAAAAAATTTTTTTAGAACATCTCTTAAGTACCAACCATTTTTTAAAGGTCTAGATGAAACTTATCATATAAAAATTACAGATCATGCTGTATGCTGACATGGAATGTAAATGTAATTTTTTGTGTACAGTACTGGGCAAAAGTGCTAGAACAAAGTCAAAAATTAGATTTCAGGCCACTTTCAAAGAACAATGGAAGGTAAATCACAGGTGAAACATCAGAATTTTATTAATCTTCATATTTAGTACAACAGAAACTCAGTAGAAATGCTTGAGTTTAGCAAACAGTTAATATTTTGTTTGCTTTTGCTCTAACTGCAGACAGTCTTTCAGGCATTGTTGCAACATACTTAATCAAAGTGCCCTTTGGGATTTTTACTCCAAATGTCTCTAATACATTCCCATAAAGTTTCATTTGGAAGTAACTTTTGATTTGTCAAATTTTAGATCTATCAAATCCCAGATCAGCTTAATTGGGTTATCAGAGCTCTGTGGGGGCCATAGCATCATTTGAATGACTCCAGCAGCTTCTTTCGTAGCTAAGTAATTTCTGCATAGGTTGTGTTACGTGTCTGTTTGTTTGATAATTTCCCGTAAAAATTCTTCCTGAGAAACTTCAGCGATACAAGTCTTTTCTTAAATAAAATTAGTTTATTCTTTCTCAATTCAACTTTGCAATACACTTAATTTCCACAGTCACTTTAACTTAAACACATGCTATAATTCACAACGAACGATTCACACACTTTTCTTACAACTTGACTCAATTATCTATTTCTATCTCTTCAATCTGCGATTGTTCATATCTATGCCGTCACTTCTTGCCGGTCTTATATATACGAAATAGAGGTCATCTGGAGAACACTCGAGGCTTCACGAACTGACATGATCTTTCTCGAATTTCATGATGTGTTACTAGCGTCACGTGACTTCCGCTGTCGTAACACTGCCCCTTCCTTAGTATTGCTTATCCTGAACAATAGCCACTTAAATTAAACCAAAAGAAAATTAACAATAACTTAATTAAATGTACAGAATTTACAAACACAAAATTAAAATTGAACAAAGTCTCTTAATTTTACAGGATGTATCTACTTCTGTACTGGCCTTTATCTCGTCGGCTTCTGCATCACGTGGGGCTCATCTGCTCCATCAAGAAATGTCCTATTATCGGTTAAAGTCACATCAGTGGTAGTAACTTCGTCAAGGGCTTCACTGTTTCCCTTCTCAAAACCAAGTAGAGTTTCTTTTTCGACAGTGGCTTTTTCAGGTGACATGTCTTCAACAGCATCATTTGTTTCATTGTTCACTTTGTTCCAAATGAAATGTCCTGGACCGTGATAATACCAAAGCCTGTTGGCATGCACCACCTTTGGCTTACCTTGCCAACCACATTTTATTTGAAAAGTCATGTCTGAGAGATGATCCACTATGTCATATGGGCCTTCCCATGGAGATGACAATGTAGGAGACTTCCTTTTGGTCTTCCTGGGATTATACAACCACACCTTGTCTCCTGGTACAAAGCTGACTTCAGTAGATCTCTTATCATAACATAACTTCATCGAATCAACAGACATTTTCAAGTTTGAACAAACTTGATGGTGAATATTATCCATTCTTTCTGATAACACTTTCATGAACTCTCGTACATTTTCAGGCAACTCTTCGTAAGGTAAGCGTCCTTTTATCAGATCCACTGGCAACCGAAGTTCTCGACCAAACATCTACTTTGCTGGAGTGTATCCAGTGGTTTCATGCTCTCCTGTCCTATAGGCCATCAACAGTGGAGGGAGTAAGACATCCCAGTCATCTTGGCGGCTATTACAAAACTTTGCCAATTCCTGTCCCAGTGTCCAGTTGTACTTTCTATCATCCCATCAGACTGTGGGTGAAGTGGCATTGCTCTGGTCTTTCGTATGCCAAAGAACTTTCAGCATTCATGAAACACAGCTGATTCAAAGTTACGGCCTTTATCAGAATGCAGTTCGTATGGCATACCAAATCTGAAGAATAAATCACTAATTTCCAAAGCTACACTTGTAGCTTCCTGATTTGGTATTGCATATGCCTCAGGCCACTTGGTGAAATAATCCATCACCACACAAATATACCTGTTTCCAGCACGAGTTTGGGGCAAAGGACCAGCAATGTCAGTGGTTACTCTTTCCATTGGTGCACCAACTTGATAAAACTTCATTGTAGCATGTCCCTTATACTTGCCACTGCTGTAATCTCTCTTCTTGTTTCTTTTCTCATTCTTCTTTTTTTCTTTTCTTTTTCCTCCAGCAACTGCTGTAATCTCTCTTCTTGTTTCTTTTGTCATTCTTCTTGTTTCTATTGCTGCCATCAAATCTGCTAAGCTGTAGTTTTATTTGTCGCTTCTTGTTTCCATGTTCTTTTTTTTTTTTTCATCCCACTCTCTGACACCAATTGTTACATCCATGGTCGTTTCTTAATTTTCTGTAAAAATTCTTTCCAAAGAACTTCAATGATACAAGTCCTTTCTTAAATAGTCACTTTAACTTAAACACACACTATAATTCACAACGATTCATATACTTTACTTACGGTCACTACCGCTCACTCGACTCTATTATCTGTCTCTATATCTCCCTATCTGCCATTATCTATGCCGTCACCTCTCCCCTGCTTTATTTGCTGGGCTTATATATATATATATATACAAAAATAGAGGGTGCGTAGAAAAGACTAAAGTTCCCAGGAACAGACATGATCCTTCTAGAGTCTCATGACGTGTTATTAGCGTCACGTGACTTCCGCTGTCATAACAATGCATTAGTAGAAAGCAGACATATGCATAAAAATATTAGACCTGCAGAAATCAGTCCATGCAGGTCTTTTGCAATGAAATAAATAGAAAACAGATAGACAACAGTAGTTTACATTTTGCTTATCATTAACATAATTTATTCATCAACCAAACTAACCTGTAAGTAAAGTAGAACAGTTCTGGTTGCATGCTTCTGCACTAAGTTGTCATATTTTAAATGATTATAAGTCAGTCTAAAGAAACCTAAAGATGAAGCATGTTATTTAGTGTAGGAGTAGGTAAAGTCAAACATTTTCTTTATTAATTTTAACGTGAAAATTTGCAAAGGATGCATTTTTTATTTAGCAATACTGTTATAATAATTTGGGGAAGTGGGAACTACTGGTTTCCAATAAATATTTTTCTCCAATTGTGAGACTTTATGTGCTAAAATTGTCCTCATTTTGAATAAAAGGCCCATTACCAAAACTTGTAGACTAATCACTGTATATGTAATTGAAATAGTTATTAAGTTACAATACATTTGAGCAAGAAGATGAAAAGCAAAATCTCACATCACGTAAATCAATTTGTCTTGCCTTACCTTTGCTTTTAGTATCTTGAAAACTTGCCTATTGTGTGAACAGCTTACACTCCTGTGGGTCAGTATACCAGAACCTGTTTTTATACACATAAAAAAATTAGTTGTTAACAATACATTTGTTGTTACATAAACTAAGTTCAAAGGTACTGTACTCAAAGGAAACTAAAATATTTTTCTTACATTTCTAGTACAAAATAATGCTCTCCAAGTACACCATGGTGTGAACACCAGAATGTTATTCTAATGAATAATGTGTAAAACTAGTAGTACTACACAAAGAATATTATATTTTCAAATCTATTATGGACAAATGTGTGGTCTTTCAAGACTGTCTCTGAACACCTACTCCCCTCCCACCCAAAAAAAATCCATTCTTTATTTTTAATGATATCAATGATTTCCATAGTTAGTCACTCTTTTCGAAAAAACTAAAAGGGTCTTAGCTGGAGCATAGCCCACCTTTTGCATATCTTAAGCTTGGGTACAACCAATCTATTCAGAATTCAACACAAAGAAATTAGAGGCTTTTATTCTACAGATCCCCCAAATAATCTTTACATCAATAAAATCATCCATTACTTCTACTTTTGCAAGAGAAAATAAGATAACTTAACCTGTTATCAAATAATAACCATTAAGTCTCAAGAATAATTCTAATAGCCATCTTCAGAACCCTTTCCAATATTGAATATATCAGTATAATTTCTTTAAATATAGACACCTAAATTATGCACTTCAAATGAGGCCTAACTAGTGACTTGTAGTCAATATGTTTATAAATGCATTATCAATTCTGTTAGCTTTATTCTGATATATCTTACCTCCTCTCACAAAACAGCTTTTCTTGAGTAGTACTGCCCTCTATCAGTTAAATTTTCAATGCTTGCCACTAACCTTCCACCTCCTGCTTCTGCATATCCATATGTAAATGATTATGCAGCACCAATCCACCAGTAGGACTGTATCACAACCCCTACCGTAACCAGTACCTTCTCCACATTTACACTCATTAATCACTTCTTGATTGGCAGTTTGCTTGCAAATTTGTTGATGCTTTCCTTTCTACTACAGACTTAGTTTTTCTTTACTATGTTTTTGTTATTTTCTTATTTACAGGGGCCTTTTTGCTAGTGTATATTGTGGCGAGCGGTGCCTGACCAGGTATAACTTTTTTTTTTAAATACACACACATTGTCCATCCTGTGACCATGCTCAAAGTCAATTACGTTGTAGCTCTTCCTACCATGGACCTAATGTACAATTACAGATGCTGCCAGGTGTTGGTTGTGTCTCCGTTCAATTGTCAGTTATGCCGAAACAATTGTGTTGCAGGATTAGGTTACACACACCCTAGAGATGGGGTATTCCATAAGCCTGCTAGTAGTTCTCTCTAGTGTATTTTGCTTCATAAATATTTGTCCCAGACTGTACACTCATGAACACATAGGAGTAAAGTCAATAGGGATTGCTGCACATCTCTGATGCTCCGTGGTGTTGAGAGTCTTCCTACCATGGACCTGACATACAATTCCAGATGCCACCAGGTGTTGGTTGATCAACTCCTTCAATATGGTAGTTCTGCTTTTCAAAAAAGGGCATCACAGTCACCTGTTGCACTGTCTCTGGTGATGTGGTCCTCCAGACTCTTCAGTGAGTTTTTCCTACCTTTTTCTAGTGGAGTATGGGAGTCCTTGCCACTTACCAGTTCCTAGCTGGATCATGGAGACCTGTTCTCCTGGGTGATGCATCATACCATTCAGTTAAGAGTAGAGTTAATGGCATTCTACAGGTGTTGATGGCATATAGCACCTCCTACTGTGACTTGAGATACAATTCCAGACACCACCTGGTTTTGGTTGTAGTACTATGCCAAATTAATGTCTGACAGATTGCTTCTTCCCCACTGTGGCATTCTTCCAGATGTACATTCTCGGTGAGTCTGGTGTTGGTTGGAGATGACCCAATCATGATTAGAATCGTGTGTCGGTGGCGTGACGCCCTTACTACCATAGATTTGTACAATTCCAGATACCACCATATTTTTGATGAAACACTCCGTGTCACAACTATATATATTGCCATTTGCCCCTCAGGCTGAGATATTCCTCCTACCTACCATCTTCCAAATATGGTTCCTGGGGGGGGGGGGGTCTGCTGTTGGTTGGACATGCTCCAGCTATGCAATCTTTGCTCCTTCCTACCATCTTCTGAATGTTGGTTGGGTTGGAAATGCACACAAGTGGAGATGGATTTTGGTACAGAAGCTCGTTTTCTCTACCAATTTCTTTTTCAAGGTGAAGAGGTAGGTGATCCTGTGTCTATCACAGAACTGTTGTACAATTCCAGATTCAACCAGGTGTTGGATGAGGTTGAACTACTACTACTACAGTCTGTTGCACCCTAGACACCCAAGGGTCCCATTAATCTGTAATACGTGTTATGAGATTCTTTCATGTTTTTCTCCTTTTTATGTTTACAATGCAGTCATGAAAAAGTGAAGAGTATACCTGGATCAGATGTGGTGCGACCTCCCACTGAGGGGTGATATTTTATTTTTTTGCTTTCACATCCCAAGATCTCTCTTTCGGTGCTTTTTAAAGGGGGAATAATTTTTTCACTGGCCCTCCACCAGTTCAACTCTCACATTTCTCACCCAGCCTCCCCACTTCTGATGATATGTGGTGTAGGTCTTCTGCCCAATCTCGAAGTGATTAACGAGTGCAAATGTGGAGAGAGTGCTGGTTATGATAAGAGTTGTGTCATGCTCCTATTGTTGGAGAGCTGCTGCATAATCAAATACATCTGGATATGCAGAAGTGAGAGGTGGGAGGCTAGTGGCAAGCATTGACAATTTGTGCCAATAGAGGGAGTACTAATTGAGAAAAGCTATTTTGTGAGGAGGGGAAATATCTATCAGAAATACATTTTCTGCTTAGGAAATTTTTAACATTAAAGCAACAGAGCACTGTCCCTGTGGTTTGAATGACTTACCTACAACTATGACAAAATCCTTTTCTTTTGTCATTTTATTGACTTCCCACCAGTATTAAATGTGTGATCCAAATTGGGATAAACCAAATGCGTCATACTGCACATACTATAATTACAGGCCATTTACCAACTTTCCATTTAATCCATGCCATTCTGTACTATCTTAACTTCTTTAATAAAATGAGACATATAAGAGTTTAATGTCGTGAACAAAACTTACTAATTATATTCCTATCAACACCATTAATGAAAGTAAGAAAAAGCAAAATCTGAGCACAATAACAACTTTTTACTTTTTCTCAACCAGCCACCCTTCACCCCAATTAAGTATTATTTCCCTAACCCCTACCAATACTACTTTCTAAGCTAATCTTCTGTGTGGCACCTTATCAAAAACCTTTTGAAAATTTAAGTACTCGAAGTCCAAACCCTGTTCAATTTGATCTGTAAACATGTGGTATACACTTGCATACCAGTATTTCTTACTTTCTTTATTTAGAAAGATGAATTTAAGTTCAGTCAGAAATTTTTGTTCATATACATTTCTGGTCAGGTTTGTAGTTTTAACAATAGAACATTGGTCATGGAATGTGGCTATAATTCCTTTGCTCTTGCTACCTATTGTTCTGGTCATTCCTCCATGGTGTCATGCACTTTTTCATAGTAAATATTGCTGTAATGTATAATAGTCTGTGTAAAGGTGAACAGCAATCTTTTCCTTTGTCAGGTCAGATCATACCTTTAGGTTACATCCTTTTTTAGTGTTCTTTAGGGCTTACATGCTTACTGAGAGGAATGGAATTATATAACCTTCTATATAATGCTATACTATCTCAATCTGGAACAGGTTTCAGATAGATAGATAGATCTGCAGATCAAAGTCTATGCTTCAATAATTAGACTAATCTATGGCTCTCCAGTGAAGTGTTACCCTTTAGTTTAGAGTGACGAGAAATGTACTGAATGTGGACCTTCTGTGTACTCAGAGTTGGTATCGAGGAAGAATAAACGTGAAACACCAATCCACCAACAAGATAAGGGCCTAATATACTGTTACGTATCTGCTTGTTTGTTTGCGGTAGAAATTATACCCACCCACCACACACACACACAAATATATACTTTAAATTGTTTAAATATTTTTAAGATTAAGCTTTTAAAATACTAAAGATTTCTTTCACTTTTTTTAAATAATGGATTTTACTCTTAAAAAATGTAAAACATAAGCAACGAAAGACAAACTTAAGGAAAATATTGTGCTCGGTCCTAATCTAACTTAATGGATAGCAACGTCTCCCCCATTTCCCAAATGGGACTTTCAGACTGAAGGGTTTGCGGGACTGTAGCTATGCTTAACGCCACCGGAATCATTCTATAATACTAAGGCTGTTGTACAGAATACCATAGCATATCATTCCACATATCAATTTTGACGTGCATAATACGAGTTATTAAAAATAATAATCGGGACAAGTAAAACAATTAAGATGATCTAATATTTCCTTACTTAGACTGATAAAACACTTTCAATTTTAAATATTATTTAAAAGCAACATTTTGCTAGAGTTGTTCAATGCCTGCACTGTTAGTAACTAGAGATACTGGTCGCTGATTGGCTGCCTCAGGGACAGAGACGATGACCAGAGGGCGCTTTGCTAGGGGCACGTTGCTAGGCCGCCATGGCACTTGACAGGCAGAAGTTCTCTATACCAGACACAACATTGCTAGGTGTCATAGTTGTATGATGCGGCACCAGAGATCGCGTTGATATGATGAGCGCGTAAATAGTTTGCAAGCTAATCACCAGAGGGTGCTGGATATCAGTGT
>NW_013667949.1:180437-189278 GCF_000517525.1 Limulus polyphemus
GACTCGATGACGCAACAATATAGATATAATTAGATGTTATTAAATTTGAAACTGTATGTGTGTGCATATATATATGCCTATCACAATGAAATATGCTTATTTTAGTGTATAGTGTATACAATTCTAAATAATTTTCATTAAAGTAAAAAGTATATACCTAGGCGTTCACATATCGAAATATGACTGTCACTTACCCTGGTAGTGATACGGTTCATCTTCTTGGCTTTTTAAACGCCACACCATTAGATCTGTTACGTCTCCGTTTCTTAATTGATTTTCCGTAACTTCGTTCCGACGAAACTTAAGCGACACAAGTCCTTTCTTAATAAAACTGGTTTATTCTTTCCGAATATAACTTTACCGATACACTCAACTCCAACAATCGCGCTAAACAAACGCTATAACATCGAACGTGCTCAATAATACTTCTGACTGCAGATCAATTACCCACTGTCTACACACACATTCTTCCCGTCACGTTGTGACCCCTTTTATATACCAGACTACCCTATATCTAGTAATTGCTAGAGCATTCGCCAAGGTACAGGATAGTTCTAGAAAATAGGTGGCGCCACACCAGTCACGTGACCTCGATGACGCAACAGATTATTCACCCAGCCAGCTCAGAAATACTTGAAGTTGAAGTTGTCCGTGCTTTTTTTTATAAGACCTCATGGAGTTTCCTGTAAAAATGATGGTTTTGCTACGAGGTAAACATAAATGTCGCCAAACTCCAAAGTAGGTAGCTTCTCTGCCTGTCTCAGGTGTGTTAATCATACTTAGGGCGCTGTATCGGGATCACATACGCTAAAAAAGGCCCGTTTCTGCTTGCACCTCTCAAATTATTGTTTTGTGAGACGTCTAGTATGTTTGTCTCACGGTAACAGTTTATCACATGCGATAACTAAGGTTTGCGAATGACATATTTTGACCGGCAAAATGGCGAACACGAGTGCGTAGGTCATGTGACTGCAAACTCTGTAAAACTATTCGTCTGAGAAGGAAAGCACAACTTCTGCACTCTTTCCTGCTGATAAAACTACACCTCTGAGAAAGAAAGAAGAAATTCCTTACTGTTTCTTGCTTATATAACTGTTGATCTAAGATGGAAAAGACTGCTTTACCCTTACACAACTATTCATCTGAGAAGGAAAGTAGAAATTATATACTGTTTCGTTTTTCAAAAACTATTAATCTGAGAAGGAAAGGACAGCTTTTTGTACTCTGTGATACTCTGAGAAATAAATGACAACTTCTGCACTTTGTCTTACTTATATAAGTATTCACATGAGAAAGAAACGACAGCTTCTGTGCCGTTTTCTTTTAAACATGTGACTATTCTTCTGAGAAGGAAAGAACAACTTTTCTATTGTTTTTGCTTATATAATTATTCACCTTATATAAAAAAAACAACTTATGCACTCCTTCTTGCTTATATAGCTTTTCGCCTGATAAGGAAAAGACAAGTTCCGTACTGTTTCTTCTTGAAATAACTGTTAATCTAAGAAGCAAAAAGCACATTTTGGGCTTTTTTCTTTTTCATATGACTATTCATGTGATAGAGAAATTACATCTGTACTATTTTTTTGTTTATATAGCTCTTCACCTGAGAAGGAAATGACAACTTCTGTACTATGTCTTGCTTATAAAAGTATTGATATGAGAAGGAATGGATAACTTCTGTACAGTTTTCTTCGTATACAATCATTCTTCTGAGAATGATCGAAGAAGTTCTGTACTGTTTTCTTCGTATACAATCATTCTTCTGAGAATGATCGAAGAAGTTCTGTACTGTTTTCTTCGTATATAATCATTCTTCTGAGAATGATAGGAGAAGTTCTGTACTGTTTTTGCCTATAAAGATATTCGTGTAAGATGTAAAGGATAACTTACGTACTCAGTATAGCGTGAAAGTTGAAATAAAGTTCAATTACCTAAATTAAGAGTAAAGTTCAATAACTGTTTGTTTAGTGTCGGCTTCTTTTGAAGAATCAGCAGAGTTTCCTTCACTGGTAGCGTAGTTTCGTTTTCGACATTGCCAATTACTTTGAACATATTGGGGGACGGGACCACATCATATTCACCTAGTACATGTCGAACAATGCTTGAACTGTCCTTGAACCTAGGATCAGAGTGTTCTTATAAACGATCTCCCAGTCTTCTGACCGTCGAATAGACTCTGTTAATTATGGCGTTTAATTTATTCTTTCGCAGATAGTCCTCGAGTAGCTTTGCGCGAAATTCAAATGAACAAACAATATATTCTACAAATTTCTTTAATTGGTCTTCATTTTAAAGTATTACAAATATGTCATTAACATAGCGATTATAAATAAGCGGTTTGAACTCAGTAGGACAGTCCTTCAGCCAAATATTCTCATGAAAGCACATGAAAACATTAGCCATTACAGGCGCTAAGCTAGTATTGATGGAATTCGCCACAAAAAACTCTGTTTTCCAGTTCAATGGTCAATTTTATGAACAGTTCAATGGAGCTAGCATGAGATTTTAGTAAATATAGCATACAAGTTAAATAGTACATTTATAAGTTCAATAAATTAATTTAATAGAATTAAAACATTCTTGATAAAAAATTTGTTTCCACGTAAAATTATAGATAAAGTTATTAAAGGTTATTTGGACAAACACTATATTCTTCCAGAAATAAACAGAAAGTGTTAATTTCTTTACCATTTATAAGGGCATAACCTTTTACCTTTTAAAATTAAAAAATAACTTGATCAAATACTTAGAAGGATGTATCCACAAGTTATGTAAATATTTATACTGAATCTGATATTTAGAATTAAACATTTCCTTGGCCTGAAAGATGAAATACCACAATTCCTAAATTTTAAGATTGTTTTATTAATATATATATGTTTTATATATAATTCTAGGTATATAGGCTTTATTAGAACTGTAAAATGCGGAACTAGAAAGGACACTGATTTAAGATTGATAAATTTCTCAAATCATCACTCAAATGTAGAATGGCTGTCCAGAATTCTGCATCGGAGAAACTGGAAGAAAATTCTAAACTAGATATATTAATCATGATAAAAAACGACCCATATTTATAGTCATTGTAACTCAAAAAACGTTTAATATATTTATGAAAATATTGTAATTTTCAGCCAAATATCAACGAACGTAAACCAGAACTCTGGGGTCCCAGGGTGTCTTTACTAAGCCAAGTGTTAAAGTGTTCTTCGGTCACGTGACGCCTTTGTTTCGTCACTGAATATATATTCTTGTGTCTGGGTATATTACTTGCACCTGATGATGACAAAACGTACTACGTTTGTTATTTGTTAACCTTGTAAATAGATTTTTCTTTGTTACCCGTTTAAGCCGTTTTAAAACATTATTAACCTTCTTTTATGTGTTATAATGGTGAGAAGGTGTTGAAGCTATTCTGGCTAACTTTCGAAAATGTTTTTCTCTATAGATTTAGAAGTAAAAATGATGAGTCAAGAAACACCTTTTCCAATTTATTATAAAACGCACGCGCACACACGAATATATATATTGGGCATATTATCAATAAAAATATAGAAATACTTACGTAAATCACGCAGTATCACACTACATTGTAAACCTCAATCTATACTCGTTAGTTGTTAGCGAAAATGACCATCCCACACACAGTTAGTTCTGTAATTGTATTTTAATGTGCTGTAACTTAAATTATAACAGGATCCATAAAACTACCAATGCTATAATTCTTGAATAGTTACGCGTGAAATAAATAAAGCATGCATATAGGACAGTTTGACAACATTGACAGTATCTAAAATAGTCTTTCAAAAATGCAACTGTATCGCTAAGTTGGATCTGACATGAAAAAATACTTCACCCTTACTTAAACAAATATCCACACCAGAGAGATTGCTGCAAAGTTATGCAACGGCCCGGCATGGCCAGGTGGTTAAGGCACTCGACTCGCAATCTGTGGATCGCGGGTTCGAATCCCCGTTCCACCAAACATGCTAGCCCTTTCAGCCGTGGGGGCGTTATAATTTGACGGTCAATCCCACTATTCGTTGGTAAAAGAGTAGCCCAAGAGTTGGCGGTGGGTGGTAATGACTAGCTGCCTTCCCTCTAGTCTTACACTGCAAAATTAGGGACGGCTAGCGCAGATAGCCCTCGTGTAGCTTTGCGCAAGTTCAAAAACAAACAAACAAACAAGTTATGCAACACGTGCCTATCATAACCTGAAGACAGTTACTATTAATACTATGGTATTCAGGAATACTGATGTCCAACAGATAAGTTTAAAAGTATCTGCAATAACACAGATTCAGGAATTCTTATGTAGAGAATAAATCAATCAAATACACAGTGCTGGATTAACCAAACATATAGTTTTTGAATTACGACCTTTATCAACGATCAAATTCAAAATAAAACTCACCAATGTGAAAATCAATATGTTGAAACCGATAAAACAATGAAACAAATGTTAAGCAGAAAAAGGAAAAAAGACATCGCATTAGACTCGTGCATTCTCGAATAGGTAACTTGATTAAATCTTTCATCAGTGGCTCAGTGATAAGTCTGAAGGTTTATGACGCTAAAATCCGGTGGGCACAGCACAGACAGCCCATTGTGTGGTTTTGTGCTTAACAACAAACAAACACCAAAAAGTATGAAAACTTTTTATAAAACTATAAATATTGCAATTTTTTAAATGCTTAGAAATTAATTGTTGTCACACCCAGTTAAAATATAAAACCCATCAAAAACGCATTTTTGATTAAGGAGTAAAATAAAGACACTAAATGTAAGAATGTGAATAAAGAACAAAGTTAAGTTTTTTTCTGAGTCTTAGTACATAGGCCCAGGTCCATTGGATATTTTGTCTATGCAAATATGGATAGCAAAGTAACGAAACAAACACAAGAGAACAGACAAATAAATCTTTCTTTATAATTAGTGTGTATGGTGTCTGTTTACCAGTCTGGCCAGCTTCTTTGTATTTTAGTGACTATATTGGCTGTGGAGGTGAAGAAGAGATTTCTTAAAACGTTCACACGAGAAGAACTCTGATTTATCGCACCAAATGCAGATACAGAGTTAATGTGTGGTATACCAAAATCTAACACTCTATATATCACTAATTATTCCAAAATTACATATATATGGAGAAACCCCTCAACTCGTATCAGTTTGCACAATTATCTGTGCCACCCCTTGAAATAGGCTCGCCCGATCCCTGGAAAGGTCACAATACACAGGACCAGAGTGATGCAAGTTTCTAGCCGTTGCAATGTGCAACATTTACCTGAGTAAAAGGATTAGTACATGCTTACAATCTTTCACCATTCGGTTAGCGAGAATGTCATAACTACATGCAGAATACCTGCACGAAAATGTAGAAACATTACCAGAACATATCTGAACGAAGATATTTTTTATAGTAGTTATGAAAGGATTAAATTCATAGCTATTAATATGGCTTTGATGGCAAATGTGATGAATTATTTTTTATTTCTTGCTACAAAATATGAAGCTTGTACTTCTTAATAAGGTTTTCGTTATATGAGTATTTTATCGCATCGCTGTTGTCTATTCATCACCCAGAAAATATATAGGAAAACTGCACAAAATATTGTCAGTTTTTCATTTATTAACTCATGCCTTATTATTTTTTTAAAAGATGATCCTCTAAGACATTTTTATACTAATATAATTTATCATTCCGACTCATAAAGAGATATCCTTTACATATTTTAATATTAGTGCTTCCAAGCATTTTTTTGTGACAATTGACCATTATTTGATTTTAATATTAGTGCTTTCAAGCATCTTTTTGCGACAATTGACCATTATTTAAGTAAGCTCCAGTTGTTGAAAAATGGGGTTGTGGGGGCATTGAAAGAGTTCTTAAATAGGTCATTCATTTCAGGAGGCTTGTTCAATCGGTATCAGTATTGAATAAAAATTAGTATATGAGCAAACAGAATTCTATGTTTTACTTTGCTGATACCAAACATATATATTTGTTTCAGAACTCGAACCTAAGACCTCAATAATCAGATTATAACCACCTACTTAACTAAAGAAGCAATTTGAGAGTTTTGATTAATATAACATATATAAGATAAGAAACGCCATATCATATGTATTGGAAAATGACCGACGGTATCCACTGACTGACCATTTTATTAGGATCTTTCTACACGTATATGTAGATCACTATTTATTTGCATAAACAGAATAGATTGATCATGTGATGTGTCAGGTGGTTGCTTAGGTCTTATTAATCCAGAGATTTAAGCATTCATTCATGGTTAATCTGCAAAACAACAGCTGAGAGAAAGGATCTTCCCATGTTTTCAATAGAGGGATCATTAAGTGTACTCGTCTAGCAAGAACATCCTTAGTGAAGATAATTTTTTGATCAGCTGCTCAAAGGCATAGTTGTCTTCGTCTATTAACAGCAATACGTCTGTGACCACTAACATTACATTAGTTAAGGCGATAAAATGGTAAAAAAAAAATTCTTCTCACTTTACAGATTCCAAGAAGGTTGTAAGGAGTGTTTCATTAATTTGATTTTTAAGTGTCATTTTTAAAAAGAAGAGTTTCAACTTGGTAATAATGATGTTAATAATTTCTATTTCTATTTAAATAAATAAATAACAATACAAATACGGCATATGGCAGCCGATAATCAGTCCAAAACTTCTTAATCGGTTGCATGATTGGTGCTTCGAGTGTAAACTGTATACACTGAATGATTGGTAGAGTGTGATGTAGTCTGATGAGCTGTATTTAGAAAAAAAATATTTTTATCTCGATAATAGGTACAGTTATGAAGGAAATTGTTAAATACAATTGACCCTTGTTGTGTTGCTCCAAAACTACAAGTTGTTGGGAGATGTATAAAAGTTATCTGTGACTCTTCCATAATATACAAAGTGTATCCAAATTTTCCAATCCTAATTTATTCCAGTAAAGATAGCTTATAAATAATAACTATCGTCAAAAGTATCTGTTATTACCGTGATAGAAGTGGCTAATTGCTTTTGCTTGCGACGCATGTAAGGAATTTTGGTATGTTTAAGCAAAACTATATCATTATAGATTTGACGTTTTTATGAAATTTTCAGTAATTAATTATATAAAGCAAATGTTCTGATTTACTTGTTCATTTTGGGGTAGTATTCTTGTTTCATGATAGACTAGCATGTTATAACGTATTGTAGGAAACACTCGATCAATGATGCCGATTTCGTAAGTAACAACCATTATATTGTTGTGACAGCTTGTCTTCATAAATTACAAAAGACAACAACAACTTCATAACTGTTCACGTAATGTTCTAAGTCTTTACTTGAATTTTGCAGTGACTACACCAAAGGGAGTTTGATATTGTTATTTTTTGCCAATATCAGAATCAGGTAACAAAAAGAACCACTTAGATGTTGCAAATTTTCTTCAATTTGAATAACTGTGTGTGTAGTCAGGCGTCAAAGGATGCCGTCTTATGCTGATTGGCTACCTCAGGCGATAGGGGGATAGGGATAACTTAAGAGTAGGAGATCACGTGACGTCATATTTCCAATTTGTGTCACTAGAGGGCTTGTTACTAGGGGCGCGTTGCTAGGGGGGTGGAAATGGGGTGGATGGTTTCTGATATTATATTACCAAGTTGTGCCACCGGAGGGCGTGTCGCTAGGGGTATAAAGTCTCAAAGTGTAGGACCATGAGGTCATCGAGCGTACACTAGCGAACCACCAGAGAGTATTATAGATCAACAGATATTAACATGTCTTAACACGTGATTACGTCATCAACTTTATATTTTTCACTTCAATAATAATCAAAGCCTAAAAATTAATATTTCATTTAATTTGCATAACGTACGTTTTACAGTTGTACTAGTTTATCTTATATAGCAAAGATAGCCCTTGAGTAGCTTTGCGCGAAATTCAACAAAACAAACAAACAAAAACAATCCTTCCAGTAACCCATGCTCGAATTCGGCAACAAGCACGTTTCCACCCGCGCCCATTGACAAATCATTTAATCCTGAATGTTAACGATGTATGGTTGCAGATATATCAAGCAAAACGGAAATTTTGTAGCCCAAATAAGAAAAAAATAATGTAGTCTTTTTTTTTTGCATAGCTTGCTCATTATGCATTAAAACTGCATGTTTATCACCCTTTGCAAAAATTTAGAATGACAAATGTTTCATTTTATCCTGAATATTATGTACCTCTAGGACAGATAGGCAAAATTTCATTCACCATTTTTGCCTATTTTTGATTTTAGAGCCACGTGAAATTTTCCAGAAATTTCAAAATTTTCAATATTCACAATTTTGTCCAACAATAAAATGATGCAAGTATAATTTTTATTTGAGGTATGAATATGAAGAGGAAAATTCGGTGTGTATACTTTGGAAAGTTTGATTGTCAAAAATGGTTTTCAAAATAGTTTGCCATTATTATGTGTTAAGGGAAGTAATTCCAAAAAGTAAGCACACTCAGTGTATAAGCGAACATTGAATGAACGCTTGCAACAAATATTTATTCTTGAAAGCATGCCACATCAGTGGTGAATGAAAAAGAACATTGATTAACAAAAATAATAAATACCCTTCTCCTCTTAATTTGTTCATTCTCGTTCGCATAGCTCAGCTTAGAACAAGAGTGTCATTTCGTTTTATTGGCGATTATATGTCTTTTTCACACGTTGTCATCCTTGAAGGTAACACTCTTTTCAATCCCATGTAATTTATGTTATAATGTTGTTATGTCTCTGTTTGTTTGATAATTTCCCGTAAACATTCTTCCCGAGGAACATTAGTGATACAAGCCCTTTCTT
>NW_013667949.1:189355-190077 GCF_000517525.1 Limulus polyphemus
CTTAAACACACGCTAGAATTCACAACGATTCACGCACTTTACTTACAGCTTGACTCGATTATCTGTCTCTATATCTCTCTGTCTGCAATTCAATTTATATGCCAACTTATATACTAAAATAGAGGGCGCCTAGCAAATACTGGATTATTCGTGATGTTCCCCAATCCTTCTAGAAACTCATCACTGTTACCAGCGTCACGTGACTTCCGCTGTCGTAACAATGTGTATAATGTTAACAATATCCTGATCTGCATCTTACTTCATTTTATGAGTTGCTTCTCTTTAAAGGTCTAGCTAAACAATAATGATTAGAGCGTAAGTGTCCTGGGTTGTTTTGTCACACAAGCGTCTTTGGATGGATCTTGTATTTTCAGGAATTTCCCATGGCGTAAATTATTATTTCAACGCTAAATCTCGTGAATTAATCTGGACTTCTGACCTAATTTCAACAATGTGTTAAGTGGCCATCTTATTGTATCATTCAGGACATTTGGTTACCACTTGAAGCCAATCAATCGTTTTATCTTCATGTGACTGGTCAAAGAAGATTTTTAAAGTTCTTGAAGACAGTGAGTCAGTTTCGTAAACAGAATGGCCAGGTCATACAAATAGTTTGTTTCCGATCCTTATTGAGTCATCTCTCAACTCGATCAAGCATTTCAGAGAGGAGTATATTGTTGCGTCATCGAGATCATGTGATTCTCACGCTCTCTACTTTCTAG
>NW_013667950.1:0-11260 GCF_000517525.1 Limulus polyphemus
AAATAAACAAAACCGATTCCTCTCAAACAGTAACTAGAGAAGGACATTAAAATAATCCAATTATTGGTTGGTAACAATAACATTGTTGGACACTCCATATCCAACAAATAAACAAAACCGATTCCTCTCAAACAGTAACTAGAGAAGGACATTAAAATAATCCAATTATTGGTTGGTAACAATAACACTGTTGGACACTTCATATCCAACAAATAAACAAAACCGATTCCTCTCAAACAGTAACTAGAGAAGGACATTAAAATAATCCAATTATTGGTTGGTAACAATAACATTGTTGGACACTTCATATCCAACAAATAAACAAAACCAATTCCTCTCAAACATTAACTAGAGAAGGACATTAAAATAATCCAATTATTGGTTGGTAACAATAACACTGATGGACACTTCATATCCAACAAATAAACAAAACCGATTCCTCTCAAACATTAACTAGAGAAAGACATTAAAATAATCCAACTATTGGTTGGTAACAATAACACTGTTGGAGCCTTCATATCCAACAAATAAACAAAACCGATTCCTCTCAAACATTAACTAGAGATGTACATTAAAATAATTTAAGTTCACCTTAATCTCTTTATAAACTACAATTTATTTAAAGCAAATATACGTATTAACGATATTTAATTTTCCGCTATACTTGGGTCTTCTTCTATGTCGGTATTTAATTATGAAGTCCTTGCTTTATAGAATGAAGTGGGGATACTGTTTTCTTCACTCAACACAAAGCCAAATCCTACGAGTGGTTATTTAATCTGCACAAATACAGTATTGTTGGTTCAGACACCAAAGTCTACCACTTAACACCTGATACCACGCAAATATGCAGAGTCTCGTTGATCTTTAGATAATAAAATCCAGGTTATCACCTGTGTTTGTTTGTCACCGCCTAGAGACGAGGAGTTATATTAGTGTTTAGGGGTCATTCGTATGATGGAAAGCTCACAAATTTTTGGAAATTAACTGTTTTGGAAGTTATTTTTAGTTTCTTAGTGTAGCACGTTGTATGGCCATTTCGTGATTTCAATCGTTCCCGATTTGGTTTTTTTTACAGCACAGCGACCTCCAAGGATTACAGAACATCCAAATAGCCTCGTGGTAAAAAAGCTCGAGCCTGCTAAGTTGAACTGTAAAGCAGATGGAGAACCCACTCCAGAAATCGAGTGGTTTCACAATGGCGAACGGATCATTCACGATACTCCAAACCGGATGATCTTACTCAAAGGCATGTCCCTCTTCTTCCTTCACGTCATCCAGAACAAGAGAGAACAAGATACTGGCACCTACTGGTGTTTGGCTCGAAACCCTCTTGGTGAAGCCAGAAGCAGGAATGCAACTGTTGACCTCGCAGGTTTGTTACCACCTTTGTATCTCAGGTAATAAATACCCACTATTTACACTACACCACCAAAGTCACCGTGTCAGCAAAACGTGCATAACAAATGCGTCTTCTTGTGTGTCACGCTGTATACAACACTAGGTAGTACTGTTATGCTAACAGAATGTCACGCTGTATACAACACTAGCTGGTACTGTTATGCTAACAGAATGTCACGCTGTATACAACACTAGCTGGTACTGTTATGCTAACAGAATGTCACGCTGTATACAACACTAGCTGGTACTGTTATGCTAACAGAATGTCACGCTGTATACAACACTAGCTGGTACTGTTATGCTAACAGAATAGAAAAGAGAAAATTTTACATCAAGAATCCTATCGATTAAATTAAGATTCTCTTCGATACCGATTAGATATTGAACACCAACAAAACACTATTTGCTACATGTCAATCGATATGGTGACCATATTAAACGTTTAGAAAGAATGAAACGCGCAAAATAATTTAACGCAATAAATTATCATTATTTTGCAATCCAGGTTTGTTCTTCACAGGATTAGTTGTTTTAATTAACGAGTAACAAACACGTGGTTTATTTAAGTAGTTTTAAGCTTTCTTCGTTTTATTTATTCTTATTGTTTGTTCGAAGTGTGTTTTTAATTATTATTTTTTGTTACTTCAATCTGTATTGAAGAGCAGTCTTAAGTTGCAAAAGCGCCCCTCCAATAATAATAATAATAATCCAATAATATAATTTAATAATTAAAATATACCTATATACAACACTAAAATATAAAAACATTGTAATTAACCACTCATAACACTTTTGTTTTTACATAAAACAGCCTTTTGTCTAATTTCCACAATACGAAAAATAGAGAAGCAAAGATCCAGGCAAGTTTATTCGATTCTATAAATCTCCAATCGATAAATCCGAGGCAAACAAGTGAAACTGAAATAAATATTCTGTACTTGTGAATTTTGCTTTTCTTCGCCAAACCAGTGGAAAGAAAAAAAAATCTATGAATGACGGAGAAGCCTAGTCCAATATTTGCTTCGCTACGCCCTCTGAACAAAAACCTAGAAAATAAATATTCTCTGCTTTGAAATACAGACGAAAAGATTTAAAACATTACTGACCCATCGAATGCCTTAATAACTTTAGTGTTAGTAATATAGCTATTATTACATCTGGTATCATTAGCTGTTTATGGCAGAGTAAAGGCTTATATTTCTTAGGCTTTCTTTATACTGTTTACAGAACAATTATAATTTAACACATTGACACTCGATATTAAGCTGTAAACATTCTTTACATTAACTCGGAACTTTCTGTACATTAGTTTGTCTTAAAAACAAGCAAGTTTGTTCTTTTTCTTAAACCGAGGGCAGATATAAATGACCTTGTTCGTTTGTTTGTCCAATAATCGCGCAAAGCTACACAAGGGCTAACTGCGATGACCGTCCTTAATTGTGAAGTGGTAAGATTGAAAATAAGGCAATTACTCCACAGTACCAACCACCAGCTATTGGCTACTCTAGACGAATAGTATGACCTGACCGTCGCTCTCTGGATGATTTGAGTAAAACAAACTGCTTTGTTCACATTTCTCTGTTAACATATGCTGAGTACTTGAACAATTTGTCTCGCCAAATATTGATTTTCATGTAAAATGGATGTTTAAAAGTTTTAAAGGCATGAAATTATTCTTTTTAAACCCAGATCCTGTTTAATCAATATGTGTAAAGGTAGTTCTAGAATATGTTTGCTTGTTTTGAATTTCGCGCAAAGCTACGCGAGGGCTATCTGCGCGAGCCATCCCTAATTTAGCAGTGTAAGACTAGAAGGAAGGCAGCTAGTCATCACCACCCACCGCCAACTCTTGGGCTACTCTTTTACCAACGAATAGTGGGATTGATCGTCATATTATAATGCCTCCACGGCTGAAAGGGCGAGCATGTTTGGTATGACGGGGATTCAAACCCGCGACCTGCAGATTGCGAGTCGAGCGCCCCCTAACCACATGACCATGACGGGCCTCTAGAATATGAACACATCTTTCCCAATCAAACACTTGTTTCCACAGTCATTACAGTTTTTAACACACACACACACAATAAAGGTGGATTTTATCTTTTGTCTGCGTATCGTCCCATTTTCTTTGACTTTCAATGACTTTTTTTAAAGTATACTTATAAGTAAGTATATGGATTAATGATATTATCCGAGTTAAAAACTCGAAAGTTCAATATAGGGGGCGCTAAAGTAACATTCGTAAATAATATCCAGAAATTCATGTAATGCCTAGCATAGCTGTCGGTGTTTCATGGGTTCGAAACTTTATTTTGTTTCAAACTTAACATATAATATCAATTAATGTAAAGGAGGGCGTTTTTGTCGAATATGAATTATGTGTAAAAATTGTCGCTTTCTCATATAAATCAGTGTTCACCAATGTTGTTTCTCAGTTACACAATACGAACGCGAAAACATAATTTTCTAGCACATTTCTCAACAGGTCAATTCGTGTAAAAAAAATGTATTCTAGCTTGTCATTCAGGAGTTCAACTTGCAAAAGTGAAGTTTTCAACTTTGTTTACATATTCTAAGAGACTTTTCAATGAAAATATGGTCTTGCGAAATACTTTTCTAAGAATGGCAGATAAGCTTCAAAGATATCCGGCAATAAATCAATGAGTGCTGATGGTAGAGATAGATCACTATATACAATATTATAAAACAATTATACCGAATATTTTATACTTTCTTACTGGAAACCACTTTTAACTCTCGAACAACTTTCATTCTAATGTTACTGGAAATCGTGTCGTACATTTAATTATTTGACTTTAAAGTCCGTTACCCATGATGTATCTTACGTATTAACGCAATAAACCACTTAATACATTCTAAGGAACAAGCCAGCGTTTATCAAGACTATAAGATTAGTCCAAAGTAAAGAGTATTTACTACTGAGCTAATCTATTCATCATCGTCTACACTCTCGTCATAAGAGTCAGGGGAATTTTAGCGGTTCGGGGTTAGTCTGTCGTAACAAATCAAAATTTACATGTACAGCTATTATATTAGTTTAGGCGTGGTGGTCTACAAGCTTGTATTACGTGCATTGAACTACTGATAAACTACAAAATAATAATGTAATTTAAAGGCGTTAGAGGGCCTGAAGAGTCAACAATCGCATAAAAATGTACTAATCGCCAAAGATTGTCGTAAATTTAACATTCCTTTACAAGACCGGATATTAATTGTGTATAAGAGCTTAAGCTTAAGATCAAAGTATAGCCGGTATTTATCTGTCGGCTCGTGGTAGGCCTTTGTTCATTATGTTAAGAAAACATCCAGGTTCAAAATAAAATTAATTAGAAAAATCAAGAAATTATATAACGTGAGCACGTTCTAGAGGTAGACCTTTCTTTATCAGGGTCAAGTTGGAAATGTACGTTTGACCTGTTGACTTTATTGCTTTTCGAATAAAATGCCAGCTGGTGAAGAAAATGCAGCTAGTGTGAGACATCTGTTTTGAATCAGTGATTTCTGATTATCAGATCATACAAAAGCGTGATTTAGATCGCAGAAACTGTAAATGCGCATGAAATCTTACACTGATCGTGGTTACATACGAAAAACATACATTTCGGTTCAATATCTTTCTCTGGAAGCTTCTAGCTCAAAAACGTAATTTCGTTCGTCCTATATGGATGGACAAAGGCTTAACATTTTGTTTTTATTACTCGCCAATTAAGATTCATTTTTTTCTACAAAAAATATCGTGTTTTTTTGTTAGTTTGTTTTTCTTACCAATGTTGTGTATTAATTATTATTATTCTCGATTTAGTTAATTTAGTTTATAAAAGTGTATTATTCGAATAAGTCATTTAATAAATATACATACTAAAAGTAGTGTTCATAAAAGTAATTTTTATGACAAGTTAAGCCTCTTTTGAACACGCAGTGTATTTAACATACAACATGAATTGTTTCCGCTGCATTATTTCAAAAGATTCTTCTACGTTATATACGAAATATAGTAACCACGTACGTTGATATGCATATAAAAAAATCAAACTTTAACCCTCTTTGCGAACCAGTTCTATGACGTACATTCCGACAGTGGGTTTTATAAACCCTGGACTTTCTCCAAACTACGTCAAGACACACTGTCACGATGGTAGACAGTGACAACGTGAAGTGAATATGGGTCTGACAGAAACGGTATATTTTGTTAACCGAGGTGGCATACCACTCAAATGACAGCTCGTCGTCCGTACCTGCCACAAAATTGTTGATTATACACGCATTGTAGACCCCTGTCGGGCCTCTGTCGTCGCCATGGGAACTGGTGAATTTGTCTGAAAATAAGCGGTGCAAAGTGACCTAATTACGAACACTTTGGGTGAAAGATCAAAGGACTTCACGCAAAATTACTCAGCAGATTCACCTTTAACTGACCTTGAAAAAGCTCCCGCAGTTACAAATAATTGCTAACTACATCTGTAGGCGGCGTGCTAAAGTACTCAATCAAAAACATTTCCAGTCATTTTACACACACAGAAATTATGAAAACTTTGAGATTACTGGTGAGCCATGCCTAAGATCGAGTTTTATTTTCATTTCTTCAAATAAATACGCGAACAAATGAGTCAAGTCTTTAAAAATCCTCAACAGATGGAAAATCTCACTTGCAAAATTTTGGGAAAGAAGTCTGGAACGTCAGATCAGTAAATAGTTTATCGTGAGCGCGGCTATCAGTGAATGTCTATAAAAATCACTATCTACACGATATTACATACGATTTTTTTATTGATTACCAATTTCTGAAGAGTTTTTGAGATCTCTCGGTGAAAGTTGACGGTTTGAAATATCTCACGTACTTACCATTCTTGTCTTGTTATTTTATAATCTGGCCTATCTTTTGATGATTTATTTTTCCAAACCACGGCCACAGCCGTATATTTCATTTAACAAAATGGCCTCGGAAGAGGTTTCGTAAGTCACATGTAAAAGCTCAATTTCCATGTGACTTCAAAAATCTCAATAGCTGAAATCGTTGTTTTCACGCATTATTTCTCGAAATGATTTTATCATTGGTTAAACTCGGTTCTCATAAACAAAATGATTGGTCAGCGAAAGTGACGTAATGACTGTTCAGCTTATAGGTATTATCGAAGATATTAACATGCTTATAATTGTTCTGTTTCTACTTTAAAACTTTATGCAGCTTTGTGCTTAAACTACAAACAAACAAAATAAATTGGGGCGAAGAGAAATAACTTTAATTTCTGACCACCCCTGGGTTATTAAACCGAAATACCTACTACTGTTATTTTTAAAAACTATATCCATTTGTTTACTGCAAATAGATAATCATGTTATCTAAATATGAGCAAAAAACTATGACAAATTATTTAAAATTAAATTGCGCACACACTGCAACGGTCTTGCGCCAGTGGATGCAAGGTCCATGCGCTAAGCCTAACTTAAAAGAATGTTAACGCTAATGCTTTAAGAACTATTAAGAAGCAAATATTTCGTCATGGATAATACCCAGGAAAGGAAACTATTAACGCAAGCATCTCGTAAAGACTTTTGTCTCAAAGTTGGGCATGAAAATAATAGATATACGGGCAAAGATACTGTCACACTGTCGTATCCGGAAGCTCGAGATTTTGTTTTGGATATTCGCACAAAAACACACAAAGGTTATCTGTAACTTTGAACTGGTCAGCTACAGCCACCGTCCACTCTTGGGCTATTCCAATCGAATAGTGGGATTTGACCGCCACTCTTATAACGCACCTTGGATCCTCGAATTCACAGTCGGACACACTAACCACTAGGCCAAGCCTCCGGCAACAACTGAATGGTTATTTAAATAACTATTATCAGGGACACAGGAAGCTTTAAGGCAAGTCAGGCCATGGCCTGACCACTTTTTCATGGCATGTATAGCTACAACTTATGTATTAAAACTTGCTTCTTTTAATTCAATACATTACGTTGTGAGTATGCAGTATTTGTAGTTAAAATGACTCAAGATTCAATCTCATAGCAATAAATTTTCAAAAATTTCCTGGGGGGCATATCCTTAGACATCCCCCCTCCCACCTCCCTAAAAATGGCATGCTTTACATGCCGGTACTGTGCTTTTCACACATCGTGTGTCACATTGCTTAGCTCTGGTAGTGGCCTAACCACTCCAAAATTGCTTCTTACGGCAATGGTAATTATTTTAAAAGGCCATCAACTTGTCATTTATTAGTTTTATCTCGTAGTTTAGAATTAAGCTTGTGCTAAATTGTTATTCTAGAAAAATATATAAATCATCAAGTATATATATATATAACAACCGGAAATTCTCTGATTGTTGGCTTACAAGTAGTTTCGAAAAGTCATTTATAACTTTAGGGAGTTTCTTTTTGTCTTTGACTTAATATTCAATGTATTCGGAAAGAGTTTGTATCGAGATGTTTTTGCTCTTAATTGCAAGTTTTGTTTAATGTTTCCAACCTACTGATAATTAATTACAGCCGTTTTCTTCCTAGTTTTACCCCCTCCCCGCCTTTTCTAAAATCAAAGATTTTCTTGTCGAATGATTGACTTTCATTGGCGCGGCCAATGGTCAAGAACGAAAGATAAATTACAAAACTGAAACATTTCTAACAGATTCAGTAACATGTAAAGTTGAGTTTATCTCCGCTAAACGCCCCATCCACTTCTAAAAAGAACAGAACGATGGTCAGGCTTAACCTTACTAAGTGTGACTAAATTTCACGAAAACAAACGTTTCTCATTCCTCAGCTGCTAGCGGCACGTGCTGGAGAGGCCGTCTCAATGGGTGTTACCCGACAAGCCTGCGCCTCCTCTGAAATGCCAAGGATGTCTGGGTGGGCCTTTGGAGGTGTCACTAAGCTGGTAGGCCTTAGGGCTATAGTGAAGAAAGAACAGAAAACAGAACCAGATTATTCCAGTTATTTGATACAAGACTTGATCGCTTCATGTCAGAACTGAAGAAGGCTTAGAAAGGGATATCTTAGTATACGAGCTCAGACACGCATTCGATTGTCGAGTTGGGATTTGTTGCTATTTACTTTCAAGTGTCAAAGTTTGTTCTTTTATTGGTTCCAAGTTTCCTTGTCTGTCAAGTCCAAGAAGGGAAAGCACGTGCGAAAGGCAGTGAGCTATTAGAAGAACTTACTGGTACAAAAACATCGATCTTCGGTTTCGTACACGTAATAGCCTGAGCGCGCCGAGTCATTAGAACCATCAGGTGTTCAACTTGTTTAAACGTGATTCTAGAACAGGAAGTCGAGGTTCTCCATCTTGAAGCTGGCTTGTTTTTCTACACAACTAGAGGCGGAAAATAGCTACAAAACATCGCAAATCAAAGCATATGTCTATTCAAACTTTCCTTCATCTCAAGTTGAATTACGTTATTTACCAGCACTTTAGTGTCTTTCAATGTTTAATTTACACGTGACCGAGTTTGGTCCAATCACAACAAAAAAAGACACGACGTTCTTCATATTGATGCCAATTTCATAGAAAACAGTCATGTTTAATCATTCAATATGTTTAAAACGTTAACAACTATTAAGTCCGTATGAATACGTTAAAATGAATATCGTATATGTTATTTCCCAATAAAATTTGTTCTAACAAATTTTAGCTTGCTTTGTCCTAACCGCCGTAAAATAAACCAGAAGACAATCGTTCATCATTATAAAAGGTCCTGAAACAGTGGGAAGAAAAATTAATTCAAGTTCTTGATAACAAATCACTTACAAAATCTGAGTTTCATTAATTACGTTCAGTTACAAAGGAAAACGATATTATTATTAACTGTTTTATAATTTGCTATTTCGGCCACAGAAAAGTCTGCAATGGCAAACTTTCAAATTACGAAATGTCTAAGAAAAATGATACATTTCAACAATTACCTCTACAGTTTGAGTTCAAGCACATTAAATATATGTATGTTTGTTTGTTTTGAATTTCGCGCAAAGCTACGCGAGGGCTATCTGCGTTAGCCGTCCGTAATTTAGCAGTGTAAGACTAGAGGGAAGGCGGCTAGTCATCACCACCCATCGCCAACTCTTGGGCTACTCTTTTACCTAACGAATAGTGGGATTGATCGTCACATTATAACGCCCCCACGGCTGAAAGGGCGAGCATGTTCGGTGTGACGGGGATTCGAACCCGCAGATTGCGAGTTGAGCGCCCTAACCTCCTGGCCAATAGAGGTACTTAATGAAAGTTGAGTGTATATAAAAATAAATATACTGAGCTTCTGTTACGTACATCTATTTTCTAATGGTAACAACAAAATACTATTTTGTGTGACACTCCACAACAACCAAGCACATTAATCAATTTTATGAATCACATTAGAATACATAATTAACTTAGTTGGAATTAAATTTGAATGAATAATTAATTACATCCTGGAAATAATGTTCAATATCCTGAGAATTACTCCAGAAATAAAAATGACATTTTCATTCGTTTGGTTTGGTAAAAAACAAAAAACTATATTCTGGAAACTTTGTTTTAAATTCTAAATATTTAAGTACTTAGAATTAAAGGCATCATGCCACAACCCCTGAACAGCCGCTTTAGGTGTAATCATATATTAAAACGTTTAAATTGATTGCGATGTTTATAATACAAGAATGTAAAAAAAATGACAATTAGAGTTTCGTATAAAATAAACAACTCGCAGGTTTTTTTTTGAAAATGCCTAATCAATGCTTTACGAGTTTCTAATCCGGTCCTTTGCGTGTTTGGCTGACATGTTCGACAGGAAATGGATTTGTGGATATATTGGTTCCTTCGTTACACATAACCATATGTGGTAATGTTTGAACTTTGAAACTAGTAATACCAACTATTAAGTAGATTCTAAGTTACCAAGAATTAACTTCCACCATAGTTTTGTACCGTTAATGTACTCCGCAGGATACATGCTGCTATTAGTGTATTAGGTTTCCCGGAGAGAATTAATGTAACAGCAACAAAGTAGAATTTACAAACGTATCGTACGTAAAGTTTTAAATAAATGTACTGATAGCCTGTGTAGCTTAAAACACTTTCTATAGCAACACAAATAAAATAACGGACATTCTCCAGACAACGTTTTTAATGACACATTTTCCGGGTTAGTTCTAAGTACTTATTCGTATCTCAATTGGAAGAACAGTTAAGAAAACACTAGAATGAAAGTTGTTCGAGAGTTAAAAGTGATTTCCAATAACACTAGAATGAAAGTTGTTTGAGAGTTAAAAGTGATTTCCAGTAACACTATAATGAAAGTTGTTCGAGAGTTAAAAGTGGTTTCCAGTAACACTATAATGAAAGTTGTTCGAGAGTTAAAAGTGGTTTCCAGTAACATTAGAATGAAAGTTGTACGGGAGTTAAAAGTGGTTTACAGTAACACTAGAATGAAAGTTGTTCGAGAGTTAAAAGTGATTTCCAATAACACTATAATGAAAGTTGTTCGAAAGTTAAAAGTGGTTTCCAGTAACACTATAATGAAAGTTGTTCGGGAGTTAAAAGTGGGAGTTATTTGAGTTTGTACTATAGTATATGTTTATTAGGTGTTGGACAAAACTAACTGTAAGTTCATCTGTTTATACAAAAGTATAAAATCCTGATTAACCTGTTCCGGGATAATAATTGTATTAGGCTGAGAACAACACTTTACAGCATCATTTCCCAAATTTAGTCATCCACGTTCGTCTGTGATTAATATGGTTTCTCTTGCCCCCTCCCCCTCTTTTTAAATAAGCTAAAGAGTGACGAAATGTAACACACGTATACACATTAAAATGTTATATGTGTTGTAGCAGTTTGTTTTGGAATTTCGCGCAAAGCT
>NW_013667950.1:12138-16318 GCF_000517525.1 Limulus polyphemus
AATGGAAAATAACTTTTTTTTTTTTTAGCTGTAAATGTTACTGTTTATTTTGCCATTACTCTTTGAAGCCAACTTGGTTTTGTATCGAAGTTTTTAATTAGAAATAGCTATTCGAACAACCGAAATTGTGGTTTAAATTTATAAACGAGTATTTTGATTTTTCATTAGAATTAAAACAAAACTGGCTTTTTAGAAATTATTCGTAATTACAAAGAAACCAAAACATCAGGAGACTTGCAATTAGGCTCATATAAAGCAGTAATAGGTTTAAAATTTTCTTATACAGATAGTGTTATGAAATTAATATATTAACTTCTAATTAAAACAAGCTACCTACGTAGATAATAACTAAACATCAACCTGGTAATGCGTATAGATAATTAAATGCTCTGTTCTTACTTACAAAGATTAAAAATGTATTGGTTCATTGCTTGCGTCCACTTGCAGTTAACGACATTTTTGGTCGATTTAGATTTACATCCGATAGAAAGAAACTGAGAATTCAGTATTGTTCTGACTGTTTGTATATACTTGGTAAACGATTTGATTATAGCGATTTTAAAACGCAAGTACAGAAAGTTAGAGAGTCAAAGTGTCAGGATTAGAATACTTCGTCCACATGTTACGTACTAGACTCGGGCCAGTAGGTCAACATCGTGGCATCCATGTTTTCTGCTCAGGGCCATACCAATGGTAGTGCGAGTGATGCGCACGCATAGAGCGCTGACCCATAAGGGGCGCGATTTTGCATCTTTGTAGGCAAGGGTAGATTAGGTTGGTTTTTTTTAGGAGGGGTTCAGAATTTATATCTCGCACTGGGCGCCATCGACGATCAATACGGCCCTTTTTTAACTCGAAACTTGAGGTGAAGAACCGAGTCCTCGTTCCTGTTGGTCTGTATGTGGTTAGTACCTAGTTTTTATCACATATATTTGTGTGAAATACGTACTGATCGTTTCCAACTTGTTTGTGTCAGCACACAAGAGGCTATCTATCTGTGCACTCTCCGTACCTTTCAACTGATAGACAAGGGGGAAGGTAGCTTATCAGGAGCACCTACCGACAATCGTTCGGTTACTCTTGTGTGATAGAATAGTGATATTTGACTGTCAATCTTTAGCGCACACGCGGTCCCAAAAAGGAACACGTTTGTTTTTGTTGTTTTCACGAACCATCGATCTCCGGATTCACAGTCCGAGCCAGCTAACCATTATGCCACGCCCAGTCCAGTTTCGAGCTATCTTTAAAACAGTGCCAATCACACTGGGCTTTAACATTGTTGAAAAGATAAAAATGGTTTTAAAATAAAAGCGGAAAATTACACGGGTTAATATCCGGAACAATGCAGATAGGAGTATTTCAACGAAAAGGGAAGATTAGAACACCTTTAGCAATTTCAAAAGTAGGTGTGTTTAATGGAAATAAAAGTAGGTGTGTTTAATGGAAATAAAAGTAGGCGTGTTTAATAGAAAAAGAGAATTTTAACAAACAATACTATAAAGTTTTACATGATCCCAAATCAACGATTTTACTGTGAGTAATGAAGAACCACAAAACAAAGAACCTGTTATAACACCCACCCAACCACCTACTTTAAACCAAGAATATCCGCCCCATAACACCCGTGGAAATACACCGAATCGTACATTATATATGTAATATTTGTATCAGTTTTGTTGCTGCCTCAAATCACCACCTGACTCGTTTAACAGCATTTCGTTATGAAAACAGTCTGACCAGACTACATTCAGTTTTGTTGCTGCCTCAAATCATCACCTGACTCGTTTAACAGCATTTCGTTACGAAAATAGTCTGACCAGACTACGTTCAGTTTTGTTGCTGCCTCAATTCACCACCTGACTCGTTTAACAGCATTTCGTTACGAAAACAGTCTGACCAGACTACGTTCAGTTTGTTGCTGCCTCAAATCACCACCTGACTCGTTTAACATCATTTCGTTACGAAAATAGTCTGACCAGACTACGTTCAGTTTTGTTGCTGCCTCAAATCACCACCTGACTCGTTTAACAGCATTTCGTTACGAAAACAGTCCGACCAGACAGACTACGTTACCGCTCTGATATTACACTAGCAACAACGACTATTGATCACGTGGTAAAGAACCTACAGCCAGTAAGTTTAGTCTTGCTATACGGAACCTTCCATATTCCTTACCTATTGTATAGTACCTAAATGATTTATTTATTCAAGCAGTATACCTACATCAATATCTAACGAGATTAGAGCAAATATTTCGTATTAACTTGCTGAGCTGATCCAGTGCAATTATCTTTGTCTCACATATAATGTTTAGTAAAGTATTATCAAAACACGACACTTATCATCAAAATCAAATATTAACTAATTAACTCTTCAAATCTGCTGTGAACAAGGATCATCTCCGGTATCGGAGAAGGCTGACTATTAAGACCTTAAGTCCAAGGTTACGACATCACAAAGGGAACTACGTCACAATAATTTAACTACAACGGATAAAATAATTACTTGTGAAGTTTATCAGCTAGGTCATTCAGCATGTAAAGGTAAAAAAGGTGTACGACGTGTAGCTAGCCAGCTGGTGAAACGTCAATATATATATAGTCGATTTCCTTGCCAGCCCCCACGCGGATGTCTGGCGCTCTTCTAATGCGTGTGTGTGTGTGTGTGTATTTGATATTTCATTAGTGTTTGAGCGTGCCTCGATTGGGCGTGATTTTGCTATATGATTACAGCGTTCGAGAGGGACGCAAATCACCCCGGAATAAGGCCGATGAGACGTATATATTCAAATTTTGAATATTAAGACTGTGAATATTTTAACAAGAACAAAACATTCTACCGATTATATCTGCAATGCGTGTGAAGAATGTCGAATAACATCAGTATATATCTTTTTTTGCTCTTTAAATGCTTCAACACAATTCTTCAAATTTGTCATGAATATTTTCTTTATGGTTTGTGTTCTCTCACACATAGGTTTAATTAAAGATACAATTACGTCAATGCTTGGTTACGAAAACAATGTGTACTGGGAAGTTCTGTACAGTACGAAAACAATGTGTACTGGGAAGTTCTGTACAGTACGAAAACAATGTGTACTGGGAAGTTCTGTACAGTACGAAAACAATGTGTACTGGGAAGTTCTGTACAGTACGAAAACAATGTGTACTGGGAAGTTCTGTACAGTACGAAAATAATGTGTACTGGGAAGTTCTGTACAGTACGAAAACAATGTGTACTGGGAAGTTCTGTACAGTACGAAAACAATGTGTAGTGGGAAGTTCTGTACAGTACGAAAACAATGTGTAGTGGGAAGTTCTGTACAGTACGAAAACAATGTGTAGTGGGAAGTTCTGTACAGTACGAAAACAATGTGTAGTGGGAAGTTCTGTACAGTACGAAAACAATGTGTAGTGGGAAGTTCTGTACAGTACGAAAATAATGTGTACTGGGAAGTTCTGTACAGTACGAAGACAATGTGTACTGGGAAGTTCTGTACAGTACGAATACGATGGTTACTGAGAAGTTCTACAAGTACTACCTTATAACTGATATAATCAACTTACATTCTCATGTATGCTGCAGGCTCGGCAATAACAAAGGTGCCTGGCCCCACCAAAAGTCCATTTACCCCCTTCCCCATCTCACACTGTCATAACACCACCTTTTTTTTACCCATAACTGAAATAAACATTTAAAGAAAAATGGTACTGACCCCCCACCTTTGTTTCCAACCTCCTTCGCTAATAAGGTTTGTACCAAACGAAAAACATTCCTCAACTTCAAACTACACACTCAAAACTGCATGTAACTCAAAACTGCATGTATTTCAAACTACACACTCAAAACTGCATGTATTTCAAACTACATACTCAAAACTGCATGTATTTCAAACTACACTCAAAACTGCATGTATTTCAAACTACATACTCAAAACTGCATGTATTTCAAACTACACACTGAAAACTGCATGTATTTCAAACTACACACTGAAAACTGAATGTATTTCAAACTACACACTGAAAACTGAATGTATTTCAAACTACACACTGAAAACTGAATGTATTTCAAACTACACAGTGAAAACTGAATGTATTTCAAACTACATACTGAAAACTGAATGTATTTCAAACTACATACTGAAAACTGAATGTATTTCAAACTACATACTGAAAACTGA
>NW_013667950.1:16750-27486 GCF_000517525.1 Limulus polyphemus
TATTTCAAAATACACACTGAAAACTGCATGTATTTCAAAATACACACTGAAAACTGCATGTATTTCAAACTACACACTGAAAACTGCATGTATTTCAAACTACACACTGAAAACTGCGTGTAATTTCAAACTACACACTCAAAACTGCACGTATTTCAAACTACACACTCAAAACTGCATACTCAAAACTGCATGTATTTCAAACTACACACTCAAAACTGCATACTCAAAACTGCATGTATTTCAAACTACATACTCAAAACTGCATGTATTTCAAATTACATGCTCAAAACTGCATGTATTTCAAATTACATGCTCAAAACTGCATGTATTTCAAATTACATGCTCAAAACTGCATGTATTTCAAATTACATGCTCAAAACTGCATGTATTTCAAACTACACACTCAAAACTGCATGTATTTCAAACTACACACTCAAAACTACATGTATTTCAAACTACATACTGAAAACTGCATGTATTTCAAACTACACACTGAAAACTGCATATATTTCAAACTACACACTGAAAACTGCATGTATTTCAAACTACACACTGAAAACTGCATGTATTTCAAACGTGAATAGTACGCAGAAAGGAGACATTAAACTAACATTCTAACTTGCTTGTTTGTAGTTAAGCACAAAGTTACACAATGGGCTAACTGTGCTCTGTCCACCACGGATATTGAAACCCGGTTTCTAGCGGTACAATTCCGCTGAACCATTGGGGGATGAGGGTTCTAACATGTTTCGTATTTCTTTTATCCTGATATTTTCCATGGGAATAATGCTTAATTACGTTATAACGAAGGCCATGTTTTCTGTTGGCCTCTGGTTTAATACAACGGTTTCTCCAGGTTAGAGAAGCTGGAGCCTCAATATAGCGAAAAAGTAAATGACATGTACCATAAACGTGGTCGCTTACTAGTAAGACAACAAATTCTTGGTTTTGATAAAAGCTGAGCTGTGAATGCAATTATAAAACAGTAATTTACGGCTTCAGTTAATGGTGAAAATACATGAAGTGTCTCAAATGGTAAATGTATTCAACATATCAGTACTTAGCATTCGCCGAGTCACTTTTTCTTATTGGATTTTTGTTTAAATTGAGAATATACTGTCACTTGAAGACTAAGAGAATATAAATTTAAAAGAATTACGTTGTTTTGATAAACTATTTCGGCCACGCATTTTAAAACAGTGTATACGAAATGTAAATTAGGCTTCACGTGGATGGCGGGACGGCGTGCGTGTGCTTCATTCAATGAAAAATGTTTGTCGTTAACATACGTAAAAATACATATATAACCCGCTTTATAGTATAAGAACTTATGTGTGAAAGTAAAAAAGAATATGTCAACCGTACTACAATTACATTGACGAACTTAGAAAGTAATGGTTTAGCCATGTTCAGAAATTGTAGCATGAGCAGTAAGCATAAACACAATATAAAAATACTCTGAATTCTGCCATGTTGTTTCTTGTAGCAAGCTCTATCGACGTGCCTAGACTTGCTCAGGATTTGGTTTTTAATTAATGCTATCTGCATATATATATAGATTTTTAATTAAAAGATGTAGTGCAAAGCTACGCCACAGGCAACCTGCGCTGTCCACTGCGGAGAATCAAACCCCGAATCTTAGCATTGTAAGTCCAACCGGGGACTTTTAATTAAAATAAATATATTTTTAACTTAACCGCTTTAGTACTGATGTATCGTAACGACAACCCGAGTTCGAACCCATAAATGCCTTATTCAAAAACTCATAAATTTATCTACGTTATATATACTCCCATTCGTATTAGTTCTAAACTTGTTTGAATACATTTATTATCTACTGTATGAACAAAGAGACGAACTTTTCCTGTGCTAAAAAAACTATAATATAAAATTTTTATGCCTTGGGAGAACCTAACTACGAGACATCTCAACAGCTGGGAAATACATCCATAAAGTATACTGTTACAGACACACATTGATAAGCCTATTTAACCGTGTTATCGTTATCAGATGAAAATGACTAGCATGCTCAAGATCCCCCTGTGGGTGTCCAAGTACTCAAGTGTTTCACCTGTTAGCCATCATAGTCTGTCCTGTTCCACGTGCTTCTTGTAATTATAGCGTGAAGTGACCAACAACGCTAGTTACGGTTTTTCAGGTTGGGTAATGGGGGCGCTGACATCGCTCACTGACCTCACTTTTCCTGTGGGAAAGGCAAACTGGTTCTTCTTTCTTTGTTTTATGTTAATTAGAAACGTTCTAGATAAACTTTACGTAGAGTATACCTCGGGTTTATCTCAATAACCCGTGGCAAATCAGGTTAAGTGCGTTTGTATGTGGACTAACCCGAAATGTAGAATGAATATATATTAAACCATAGGGAGTACTATGTGATTAATATTCCAAATGCATTATTCATCTTAATAAGATGTCTGTTTGTCTACCATTAGCTCTTTATATGTGTAAATAACAATGTGGTTTCTAGATTCGACTTGGAACAAACCGCCAAAGTTAATCCCATCAAGCTAATTGTAGAATAATTTAAGAATAAATCAAACAAGAATTTTATATTTCAATCTACTACTGTGATAGAATTCGCCACTATGTAAAACTGACGTGTAGGATATCTGCTGGATAGCAAGTAATTCAAAACGCAGAGGAATAAAGTATCTCAAGAACACCGTACGTTGTACGTAATTTTCTGTTTAATGAAGCACTATAATATAGAGCTGTTCTTCGAATGTTTCCAGTGTACAAGACTACTTCATAATATGTTTTAGTGTGAAACACTGCCAACACATTCAACTCCTCATAGTTCACAAAGTTGTTTTGTGTGAAACACTGCCAACACATTCAACTTCTCATAGTTCACAAAGTTGTTTTGTGTGAAACACTGACAACACATTCAACTTCTCATAGTTCACAAAGTTGTTTTGTGTGAAACATTGCCAACACATTCAAATTTTAATAGTTCACAATGGTTGTTTTTGTGTGAAACGCTGTCAACACAATCAAATTTTAATAGTTCACAATGTTGTTTTTGTGTGAAACACTGTCAACACATTCAAGTTTTAATAGTTCACAATGTTGTTTTTGTGTGAAACACTGTCAACACATTCAAGTTTTAATAGTTTACAAAGTTGTTTTTGTGTGAAACACTATAAACACATTCAGATGTTAGCAATCCACAAGGTTGTTTTTGTGTGAAACACTGTCAACACATTCAGATGTTAACAATCCACAAGGTTGTGTTTGTGTGAAACACTGTCAACACATTCAGATGTTAACAATCCACAAGTGTGTTTTTGTGTGAAACACAAACACCTTCCTCAGGTGTTTTCGGTGTACAAGAGCTGTATCTGTGTGACAGTTTCATTATATTTATATTTAGGGCTCAGAACCAGTAGTAAATTACTTTATCCGTCGAAATGCATTGTGGGATGATGAATAGCTTTATCTACTCCACTGTTAAAAAATAACTGGTCAACTTTAATCGATCCCATAGTTTACCTAATTAAAATCGTATACTTGCAATCCTTCCAAAATGGAGTAGCTAGTGAACTGCCTTTCATTAATTAAATTATAACATCAATATTTAGTAAATTGATTTCAAGGAATTAAAAATCTGCTATCATTTACACGTAGTATGAGCAGGCTGTCAAACATAACACACACAAAAAATCAAATATATTAATAGTTGAAACAACTTCAAGCGAGATTACATTGATGTAAAGGTAAGCTAACGTTAATTGCTTATGGAATTTCAGAACTAATTTGTTTGTTTGTTGAACTTCGCGCTAAGTTACTCGAGGGCTATCTGCGCTAGGTCCCTAATTTTCAAATGATGGACTAAAAGGAAGACAGCAAGTCAACACCACCCACTGCTTTAATGAGACTGACCGTTACATTACAACGCCCCTACATCTGAAATGACAAGCATGTTTGATGACAAGATTCGATCTCCAGACCCGCATATTTCGAGTATCAGAACCCTAATCACTAGGCTGTATCAGGCACTCAGATTTAAATGCTTCAAGTTATATTACGTTTTACAAGTCTTTCTTAATTCAAAATACTAATATAGCCAACTCTTAGTCTCTATATTTTGATTCGAGTTTTCAATTAAAGCAGGAAATATTTCTGTAATCCAGAGAAAAGAAAGGATCTTAGAAGTTAGACCACAATGACTGGCTTTCCTTACTTACACGTAACATACGGAGGACTTGACTGCAGACACCCTGGTTCTGTCTCTACTCTTTACCATCCTTTTCTTACACGTAACATACGGAGGACTTGACTGCAGACACCCTGGTTCTGGTCTATACTCTTTACCATCCTTTTCTTACACGTAACATACGGAGGACTTGACTGCAGACACCCTGGTTCTGTTCTATACTCTTTACCATCCTTTTCTTACACGTAACATACGGAGGACTTGACTGCAGACACCCTGGTCCTGTACCCTGTTCTTTACCAAACAAAACAAAAAAAGCAACTGTTTCTCCAGATAATCAGTTTCCCACCACCAGTCCTTTTGCCTCGTCCCTCAGTAAGGTACGTCCCGAGTCATCCTTCAGTCTACTAATGGCAACAAAACCAGTGAGGAATAGCACTTGCGCGAGCCTGTCAATTTTTTTTTATTGTCTCTCCTATTCCCCCCTCCCCCTTTACATCCCATCCATGTTTTTATTGATACTACTTTCACCCGCTTCAGTCACACCCACTATTAATTGTCTCCTCATCATATTCTACTGTCTTCTTCGAAATAGACAAATCCTCCAATCAGATTTGATTAGGTGGAATGTCTATCTGCATTTTTGTCCACCAGGGAAATTTGAAACAACAGATTGAGCACTACAAAACATGTCTGGTAAAAGACGAATAATCTTAGTGGAAAACATTCTGAAAATGTCTGCTAGATTTTACTTTACAATGAGGAAATGCTAGGTAAAAGATTTCTGCACAGATACAAACCCCATAATTTGATTACGTTATACCGATAAACGTTTGTATTATTTTATTCCACCACTTATAGGTAAAAATCAGATTCAAATAAATATACGTTTCCAAAAACATGTAATTTTTGAAGAAGAAAAAAAGATGTTCAGGTAATCATACAAAAGTCAATTACTCTTGGACCTTTATATGTGATAAATACGGCAGTGCTGCTAATATTGGTGTATGGTTTTAGCTAAGGTATATAATTAAACGTTCCAGTGACAGAGCACCACAATATGTGTGTATTATAGACCTTAAAACGCCAAGTTCACGTAAGAAGTACTTGTTTGTTGTTAAGCGCAAAACAACATCGTGTGCTGTCTCTGCTGTGTCCACTGTGGGTATCGAAACCCACCATATCAGAAGTAAATAAATAAAAAAAAAAAACATACACAGAAAAAAATTAAAACGAATTTAAGTTTATAACTTGATTAATAACTCTTAGAGTTGAGAATTTTCAGTCTTGGTCTCGTTTTCAAGCACTGGTCACCTATTTAGTCAAAATGTAATTTGTATAATAAAAAAATGCATCTTAAAAATTCATGTTTTCGTTTGTTGTTATGGCTTATCTGTGCTCTGCCAGACGCGGGTAACAAAACTAGATTTTAACGGTATAAGCCCTCAGACCTGCCGCTCAATCACCGTGACGAGGGGACTATTAAAAATTACGTAAAACTTGTTTGTTTTTTGTTTTTTGAATTACGCGCAAAGCTACACGAGGGCTATCTGCGCTAGCCGTCCCTAATTTAGCAGTGTAAGACTAGAGGGAAGGCAGCTAGTCATCACCACCCACCGCCAACTCTTGGGGCTACTCTTTTATTAACGAATAGTGGGATTGACCGTCACTTTATAACGCCCCCACGGCTGAAAGGGCGAGCATGTTTGGTGTGACAGGGGCGTAAAACTTGTGTATATATCAGTTCTCAGGTCAGAGTTCACTAAGAACTAAAAGAACTGAAGGCAAGACTCAAACACAAATGTTTAACACCCAACTGATGACCAAAGGGCAGAAGGGATCACGTTAGCAAGGATTTTTGTTGTTGTTGTTGTTGTCTGTCACCCACAATTAAAACTAATTATTGTTCATCGTAATCTTATCGAATATTTTAGCAAGGTTTTTTTTTGTTGTTGTTGTCTGCCACCCACAATTAAAACTAATTATTGTTCATCGTAATCTTTATCGAATATTTTAGCACCTCTTCCGGTAGAAGTTATCACATAACCTATGTATTTGTTTTTTTTTTTTTTTTTTTTTTTTTTTTTTTTTTTTAAGCCCTCTTTGTATTTAGCCCACAACCAGTAATCTCCTTTACCACATGTTATTAGCATATATATATATGTGACTTTACCGTTACTCTCTGTCTTACCTACACACACACATTTTAATCATGTAGTGATTTTTGCACTAACACTATTTCAGATATTTCCACGTGGCGGTAACGTGTTTTACAAACTACACGATATGATCAATCATGCCTAAAAACCATTCATTGTTATAAGTTCTAAAAAAAAAGTTGCACACACTAACTGTTTTGGCTGCTTGGTTATATCTGGCAGAAAATGCTGAAACAAAAGTCTTGGTCGTACAGGGTTACCAACGTAATTTTAGATAAGAACACGCACGCTTTCTGTCAGAATACTTTGTGATCACCATGGCAACCTTCTGTTATAGCTATTCATCAAATGGTAGTAGGTAGATGGATCATATTTACAGAGATCTCTGGATTAAATTTTGGCATCCTGGAGTGTCGTAAGCGCAATGTTACCAGATGACGTCAAATTTATCAGTTCGTCTGCCTGAACGGATCGTGAAGAGATGATCTATCCCCCTATTCATCCCCCTTTCCTTCACGATACTTGGGCGAATTTAGTTCTTTGTTTTACGTGCACAAACTACGTTAAGTTAACAAGCAAAAATCCATAGCAACCTTGCTGTCATAAATAGTCTAATCCGATAAGGTAAATACTTCACTGATGAATGGGGGGAGAATCTGTGAGGCTGGGAAAAGTTAGGAACGAAGAAAACACAGAGGAGTGTGACGGATCAGCGAAGAAAAGAAGTCAAATGTGAAGTGATTTCTTGCAGAACTTTTCATTCTTTGGTGGTGATTGCAATACATCATATTTCAGGTGCACATGCGCCCTCTATAGTTTCTATAATTTGAAGCATTCATATTGATTGTCTTTGTTAAAACGTATCGTGAGGATTATGTCAGTCATGCATTTTTGATCGATTTACCGACCAAAAGTCAGATTCTGTTGTGTTTTTTTTTTATATTTGTCGTAACATTTGAAACACAGACCCTTATATTTAAAACGATAAATCCTCACTGAGCATACACAAACAGTTGGTACAGGAATTTTGTTTGTTTGTAGTTAAGCACGAAGCTACACAATAGGATATCTGTGCTCTGCCCACCACGGGTATCGAAACCCGGTTTCTAGCGTTTTAAGTCCGCAGACATACCCCTGTTCAGATATGGCGAAGTGGGCATTTTAATAGCATTACAAAGCTACTTGATAAAATCGGGGGAGAGGAGGAGGACGGGGGGGGGGGACTGAATCAGCAAATGGTAGAAACTAGTGAAATACGTTACTCAGAACTACCTCGCACTACTATAACTTGCTTTTAGAAGGCACTCATTAAAGCATAGCTATACACGAAGCTAAATGTGGCAGTTACTCCTAATAAACAGAAATACCATATATTATTATAAAGGTTATTAAAGACAAACCGATCGTGTAATAAATTGAACATACATCCTGAAGCTAGTAATTCTGACGTCGGATGTTGTGGGCTTATGCACCTACGTTTGCCCTTAATTTTGGATTTCTAATTTCATTTCCCATGTGGGGTTTGAGAATAGAGATTACTTATACCAGGGAGTATACCTGCAAGTATGTGGCTCAGATCCTCCTCCCATCGAGACTACTTATACCGTTCCAACTCTATAGTTTGCCTCCTAAAGACTTGATTGTCCTACACGTGCGATGCATGGTGCTCATTGATCTGATAGATACATAGATAAAGTCAGCCTTGGTAAGAATGCAAGTATTTGACATCAAAGTATAGACTTTTTTTCATGGGCCCGACATGGTCAGGTGGTTAGGGCGCTTGCCTTGCGATCTGAGAATTGTGGATTCAAATCCCCGTCACACCAAACATGCTCGCTCTTTCAGCCGTGGTAGCGTTATAATGTGACGGTCAATCCCACTATTCGTTGGTAAAAGAGTAGCCCAAGAGTTAGCGGTGGGTGGTGATGACTAACCGCCTTCCCTATAGTCTTACACTGTTAAATTAGGGACGGCTAATGCAGATAGCCCTCGTGTAGCTTTGCGCGAAATTCATCGCTGTTCTTAACCAAACGGAATGAAGGGGACACTATCGCTGTTCAGATTATACAAAAAAAGTAGAATTAAAAACCAGAATCTCTGTATACCTTGCTGACAAACTTTGTTCTTGATGAAATAAATGAATTGCGAAATGTTCGTTCGACTTATGCAAATAAGATGTTTTTCGTTCAAACCACCGTTTTTGTTTTCATTAATAAAGTTCGCTTTTCTTCTTCTATCATCAGTGTGGGTTTTAAACCTAGAACGTTGTAAATAGTGCTGACGGCTCCTGTCAAAAATAGGGCTCATCGAGATATAATGTTTCTTGTTTTAGTTCGCTGAAAGAAATCTGTTTAATTAAAACACTAGGTTAATAATGGATTAAATTTGGATGCTTTTTTTAACCGCTACGTCCCTAACTTTTAACTTTCAATTACTGCTACACAAGGATCAAAACAATGTGTAGATTTTACATGTTTTACATCTTAATTTTAAAACCGGTCAACAATATGTATCCAGATGGTTTTAAAATTCAGTAAGCTTCTATAATAGGGAAATAATTCACCATTTTAACTATATTTTAACGTGGTTTTTAAGGTCAACAATATGTATCCAGATTCCAAGACCGTGGATTTTTTTAGCACGGCACAGCACGGAAAGAAGGGGTTTGTAAAACAGTATTTTCTAATAACACTCGTACATATTATGACAAAATACTGTTTAGTACATGACAGAGAAACACTTTATTAAACTAATTCTTATTTGTTTCTACTTGGACTAGAGCTGTAAACTTACGGTGTTAGTTAGTAACTTACTGTGCTGTTATATTCGTGATTTTTATAGTTCAGATATCTGTTACTTAGAACGACAGGCACAGTCTTATCAAGCTGTGCATCGCAGTGGTTCCGGTTGCCTATTGGTAGAACGATTTATTTATTATTCATACCTACTCATGACTCAATGTCGTAGCAAATGGCAGAAGAGAAGATAAAGTATACTCGACTCTGTGTGTCGCCAGGCGGGGAAAAAACCAGTACTGGTAAAAATGAACGTTACGGTGCGTAGTTTCGAGTCAGTCCAGCAATTGTCAAAAAAAAAAAATGGTTGACAAATCGCAGGCGCCATCAGCAGTTGAAAACCAAAATAGCAGCTGTGACTATGAGTTGATTTTGTGAAGGTGTTTCGCTTTTGTGATAGTGTAAGCGATTTGAAGTCCTAGATCAGCTAACAATACCTACTGATGTTATTTACTTTCTTGCTCGGCAGATGTCTAGAGACGAGAAAGATGTATAGATAGATATATATATACACACATACATATATATAAATACGGTTAATAGAATGCGTGTTTTCAATACATTTCTCTGTACTTCTACTGGAAATAATAGATTCCAAACATCATTGCACAAACAGAAGACTATAGCTTTTCAATATTTTTTTTTACGAGTCATCTTTATTTAATTCTATAAAAGTAACAAATAGTCAAAATATTGCTTGAGCTATACGTGTGTAAGTTCTATTATCCAAGACTAAGTTTTTATGTTGTTTTTTTCGAACCACTATAAAGTAATCTTAGTAAGTACGTAGAAAGGTCCCTGTAATTTTAAGACGATGCGTGCAAGCAGGTGCTGTACTTCCCAGTAGCTGTTCGGAAGTCCACCATGGAAGCACCTTTACAATGTCTATAAATTATACCAGGAATTAAACCTGTGTATAACGAGAACAGGAACGTGTAGATACCATGTAGCCAACCAATACTTGAGAAATCTGTTTCACTTGTCTTGCACGCTGTGAACATTTTTAATTTTGAGATATCAAATCGTTAACTAAAACCCAATTTCAACGTTAATATTCTTGGGTAGATCCAAAGAAAAGACAGGTATAGGTAGATGGATGGATACACACAGATATAGATAAATAAAACACCAATACCAGCAATTAAGTGATAATATCAGTACCACAAAGCAATCTGAATAGCAACCATAACACAGAAACACGCGAAAAACAAACAACAATAAAGCTATATCACTTGCAGACAGCACAAGGACAGCCAATCATCTGTGTAAATAATTCCAATAACACAGAAACACGCGCAAAGAAACAACAACAATAAAGCTATATCACTTGCAGACAGCACAAGGACAGCTTATCATCTGTGGAAATAACTCCAATAACACAGAAACACGCGCAAAGAAACAACAACAATAAAGCTATATCACTTGCAGACAGCACAAGGACAGCCTATCATCTGTGTAAATAACTCCAATAACACAGAAACACGCGCAAAGAAACAACAACAATAAAGCTATATCACTTGCAGACAGCACAAGGACAGCCTATCATCTGTGTAAATAACTCCAATAACACAGAAACACGCGCAAAGAAACAACAACAATAAAGCT
>NW_013667950.1:28245-34851 GCF_000517525.1 Limulus polyphemus
ATGCGGATTCGAACCCGCGACCCTCAGATTGTGAGTCGAGCGCCTTATCCTATTATGCTGTTGAAGTACGTTTCGGAGTTCTACGTCTACATAGTGGTTATTATTGAACTAGAGATAATAGCGTTTATTATGCTGTTGAAGTACGTTTCTGTTATGGAGACTGTTATGGCAACTTCAGTGATACGGTTGTATTTTATGCTATTTCCTCGCTTTCCCGTTTCATTAAAAGGAACTACTTTTCCAGTTTCAATAAGCAAAATCGTATCTTTAAATCAAACACTTTACATCTTCTGTTTTTCTAACAAGGACGTTTTAAATGCTCCAGAAAATTCGATAACAAATATAAGATATGTATTAAAATATACTTTTGATTTGAATACTTAAAAAGTGATCTGGGATTAATGCTAATTATTTCAATACCGGTTTTTCAAATCACAAAATAGGAGGATACAGAGAATCGTTTGTGATTCAAATCAAACTTAGAAACGGTGAATAAAGTAATCCTCATTAAATAAATTCTTATATTAATTAGACTAGATGATAAAACTAAATAAATAGTAATATATAAGAATAAGTTGCGTGTGAATAATTTTAGTTCTTCAAAGCACCACCAGGCTTGAATTGGCGTGTGTGTGTGTGTTTTCTCGTTCTTTGTTGATACCGGTTTTGCAGCTTTAAGAATGTTTTTCACCCAACCTTATTCAATAATAATACATAAAATATCACACAGTTATATATTATTTAACAAAGCCGTATGACTCAAAATTAATATATATATATAAAAGTTATGGATTCCAATCACAACAATACTCAATTTTAGTCTGTTCTGAAAATGCACGCGCACCTCACTATCTAAATACGCTTGCGCGCGCACTTCAACTAATGTAAATATTCTTTGTAGATATTTTGTACAACAACAACATATTAAAACCTTATCAAAGTTTTAAAAAGGTCATAATATTAATTCTACGACCTAACGTTGAAGTTTATTTGTTGATAGTATTATGTACGGTAAAGTTTAGCCCTAATTAAACTGAACCCAAACACATACACAAGTTACGGTATTCATTTATCACTTTATCCAATATAGGCCGTACTTAATAAAGGCTTAACTAATGTTAGGCCTAAGACAAATGGACTTATATAGATATCGGTGTCTGCGATCAGAATTCAATTGAGTTATTCCAGAAATCCTTTATCTAAAGATAGTTTTAAAACTGTTCAGAGCATCTTAATAGGCATTGACCTGGCTTTCTAACAACACACTTATGTTGATTCATTCTTAATTTTAAATCCTGTGTTTGCTAACGTAACTTTCACCACATTGTGCATTTTAACATATCCGTACTCCATTTAGAACTCCAAGATAAAGATGTTTGGATTTTAAACATTATAGTTCCGTATGTGTTCGTAAGTAATATTAGTATTGATAACGTAACCTGGATTTCGACATCTGAGTAATACTCTCTTGTCTATTTTCAGTATTTTGTTTATAACAAAGTAAACAGTTCAAGTTCCTTGGATGTATAAGTTAAATAACTTGTGATTTTTTTACTGTTTTTAAACATTTTCAATTATTTACAAATTTAACTGTTCTATTGTATTTTATATAATTATAATTATTTTAATTACTTTATGTCGAGGTATGAATATATATATATATATATATATATATTGATGTATACTAATTTTTAAAGACTATACAAAGGTTTAAAAGGTCAGATCAGTGTACCTATGGTTCCTAATTTTGAACTCTTGACTACACAGAAGGCAACCGGCATCTCAAAACCTAGACACTCGGATCTCCAGTTCGATACATTAACCACTAGGCCACGCCCAGGCTGTAAGATAGAAAGAGTAGAGAAGCACTAGTAATTTTATTTGTATTTAAAAATCCAAAAACTCTTGTTTACCTTGTTTCACAAGGAAAACAAATGAGATAGACTTCAGAACATCTGCATGCAGTTTCGATAGTTAAGGCCTATCTAGCTGTGCTGTTTGTCTAAGAAAATAGGCTTAATTAACAGAAGCCGGTAGCGAGTAATATTAATTAATACGAACCTGATACTTTGATCTAAAATAAACGTGCTTTGTATTTCTTCTAGGTAGTACAAAAACAAAGCTATTAAAGCAACGTCTTCGTATGTAATTATGAGTCATTCCCCCATTGTCCCAGAGGAACAACGTTTCGTACATGTTCCAGTGTTATCTTGAGTTGGGAATTAAAGATGGAGTTTATGGCCACACTTCAGGTACACAAACACTTCTTGTTCACCATCATTTCCTAATGCTTAGGTGGCGAAATTTTTATTCGTCAAGAACAATCCTGTTTTTATTTTGTACCATTTACCAAAACATGGGCATAATAAAAAGGGATACTAGAAGGCTCAAACTTTAGCCCATCTGAGGTTTAAAGGACATTTTAAAATGTGTTTGTTTATTTCGGATATTCACGGAAAGCTATACAAGGGTGATCCAAGCTTGTCGTTCATAATGTTGAAATAACAGACTAGAAGGAAGGCAGCCTAGTCAACATTACCCACCTAGTCAACATCACCCATCAAAAACTTTGGGACTACTCTAATCGAATAGTGGGGTTTCAATGACACTCTTATAATGCAACCATCCATAGAGTGAGGCGCAATTTTACGGTAATGGGATGTAGACCATGGTTCCTCAGGTTCACAGTCCAAACAAGCTAACCACAAGGCAACGCCCGGATCAAGAAAGAAAGAACTACTAAATATTGTTTAAAACTTTACACAGTTACTTTCCACTGCATTGGCTTACCCAACACCAGTTTCAGCTTTAAACCTTTCATCAAGAGCAGTTATCCATCTAAAAAAAAATATCCGCCCTTTTGTGGCATTAGACTTGTCAAACCAAAATATATGAAATCGCTTCTTGATTTGAAGGGGGGGGGGTGAGAAGGAGGGTGGTGGTAACAAGCCCATAATTTTCCTCCTGGGGATTTGTTCTCATAAACAGGAGGGTTCGCACATTCGCTCCTTTATTCCCCTCAAATTAATATCTGTTTCTATTCCAATGTAAATAAACGTGTTATGTGTTTACGAGTATCGAAAGGAGGTGTTAAGAAGTTCATTTTATAGGAGATAAAGATGTTTCGATTAATTTCAGTAAACAAGACTTCCAACTTAAAGCGACTATCTTATCTCGTTCACTATATTCGTAGTTATCATTCCCACCAAAATAATGAACTGAAATTTGGCATAATTTAAAGACGAATCATACCTTCTCAAAATAGTTAGAGGACAACTCCAAATTTAAAAATAACTAATCGCTTGAAAAATGAACACACACTCAATTTACATGCGAATCATACTTTTTTTTAAATAGTTAATGCCAGACTCTAAATTTCTAAACGGTGTTTTGAAATACAACTTACGTCATCTTACTGGCATCTTATTATTACCTTTATTGTTTTTGGTACATTTATCTTATGTAAATGTTCATTTTAAAAAAGTCACATTAGTTACTTTTATTCAGTATACACAAAATGGATAATGCTAAATAAAGGTTCTCCGCTCCCACCTCCAAAGTTCAAACACATTCCTCGAGTTGATTTGTTAACTATATCACGTAACTGAATTATTTATTTTAGGAATTTAATAATTAAGAAACTATGGGATAGATTGAACTGACTGTAAAGGTAGTTAACATCTGTACGCAACGGTATTCTCAAAGCATCATAAGAGCATAACTATCTATATAAATTAGAATTGTCTGTCTGTCTGGTGTCACAAGTTGTTGTGAAAAACTAGTCGAACCAAATTCGATTAAATTTTGCCAGAGGAACTCAGGTTAACTTGACAAACGTTGGGGTTAAATGGATAAGAAATCGGACGAACAATTAAAGTTTGGCAACAATTTAAATTTTCCTGCCTTGATGGTGTGGATGGGAGTTCAACTAAAAGAAGACGTAGGTATCAAAATACTGTACTTCAAACCAATGCCAAATAAAAGTAACTTTTACTGGCACGCGTAGCACAGGTACCCTTGAATTGGACAAATGGTTCTTTGTTACGGCTCAAAATAGTAGAAAGGGTCGGCCCGTGCCCCAATTAAGCATTACTTTCGAACCCGGCAGTGCATCATATTGAGTAGTTTTAGGTTTTTGTTTATGAGAACTCTCAACGTAAACCACTCATTTTTTACATAAAATACATCGTAAATTAATTTCAATACTGACAATACTTTTATTTTTGTGTACGGCTCTTATGTTATTAGGGTTTCTCTAACTAACAAAGCTATGGACTCGCAGGCAATTTGGTGTATAAACAGTTAAGTGTTAAAAATCCATTGGGGGATACAAATGGTCCCCACCATAATCACAAAAGCCAAGTGTCGGACGGTCAGTCAGTCGGTCACGCTCGATTTCTCCGAATTTCGTGAGTTACACGAGTCCACTTCCATTTTTTTTTCCTATAACACTTCCTCTTTTGATTTCCTGTTCCCATTTTAGTTCAATTTAATCGCTAATATAGGTGTAAATAGCTCCTAAATTTCCGCACTTTTTCTCCTATATAAAAGCCTGTCAAGGAGGGAGTTTTTATACCAAGGGTTTTTTTAAGCACGGAATGAAATTAATTTACCGTTTGTTATGAAGAGAAGTTGTTGAATGATGATCGAGTATTTACAAGAAATGTGGTTTTAATAGAACTATTGCAATTGATGTGATTAGAAACTAACTGTGATCAATGAATACTGGGACAAGGTTTGAGGCTGAGAATATGCATTCTTTAGGTAATACAAGAAATGTGGTTTTAATCGAACTATTGCAATTGATGTGATTAGAAACTAACTGTGGTCAATGAATGCTGGGACAAGGTTTGAGGCTGAGAATATGCATTCTTTAGGTAATACAAGAAATGTGGTCTTTAATAGAACTATTGCAATTGATGTGATTAGAAACTAACTGTGGTCAATGAATACTGGGACAAGGTTTGAGATATTGTTCAGGATAAGCTTTGGTTTCCAGAAGATAGAAGAACCTTTGTTTTTTCTTATGTCTGTTTACTGGCGGCAAAGTTGTAAATGCATATTGGAGGATTCATATTTGGTTAGCTTTGGTTTCCCGTCATTTTTGACGGGCTTTTATACTGGTCTGTAATAATAATAAGGTTAAAGCACCTACATATACATTATGTTCGATTTCTTTCGAAATGATGGAGGTTTATGGTCCTTTAACAGGAGGAGATTTAATATACATTTTTATAAGAAGTTTTAAGTTACATAAATGTCACTTCCTTCACGTTTTCCTGTGTTAAAATTTCCTTGTCTTCCATGCTGTAATGTTAACTACACTACTCTCGTTCTCACGTTAGCCATGCGTTTATTATGATAATTATATTTGTGCGTAACCGAATCGCATTCAGAACGGGAATAAAGTTATCCACCGGCAACCAGGATAACACGATATTTTCTTACGTCAGTTCTTATGTAAATTTCTCGTTTTCACTGTAGTATGTTGATACTCTTCATCTATATCCTACCCACACGAAGTTCAACCGCACACGTGAAGGATAAGGATAAGATTTTTGGTTTTTGTAACGTAATAACCTTAGAAAAAGAACAAGAATCTAAGAACACATGTGGTAGAGCTATTATAAAGAAAACATGACCCGGTGTTCCAGCAATACACCTAACAACATACATGGTAGAACTATATATGACCCAGTGTTGTAACATCTAACAACATATATAATAAAGCTATATAAGACTCGGTGTTGCAACAATACATCTAACAACACATGTGGTAGAGGTATATAAGACCCAGTGTTGCAACAATACATCTAATAACACATGTGGTAGAGCTATACAAGACTCGGTGTTGCAACAATACATCTCACAACACATGTGGTAGAGCTATATAAGACCAGGTGTTGCAACAATACATCTCACAACACATGTGGTAGAGTAAAATAAGAACCGGTGTTGCAACAATACATCTAACAACACATGTGGTAGAGCTATATAAGACTCGGTGTTTTACCGGATCCATAATCTCTTAACGTAGTTTATACTCCTAGTTTCATTACTTCTTTTACAGCGAATCTTTCTGCGTTTAAAGTTAAGTCTGAATAATTTTATTGAAATATTGTCAAAGGTCAGAAGATGTTGGTTTACAATCCTTTATTTAAATGTGAGGAATAAAATATGAACAGAACACCATATCTCATATGGCTTTACCACATGTGTTGTGAGATTTATTGTTGCAACATAGGGTCTTATATAGCTCTACCACATGTGTTGTTAGATATATTGTTGCAACACCGGGTCTTATATAGCTCTACCACATGTGTTGTTAGATATATTGTTGCAACACCGGGTCTTATATAGTTCTACCACGTGTGTTGTTAGATATATTGTTGCAACACCGGGTCTTATATAGTTCTACCACATGTGTTGTTAGATGTATTGTTGCAACACTGGGTCTTATATAGCTCTACCACATGTGTTGTTAGATGTATTGTTGCAACACCAGGTCTTATATAGCTCTATCACATGTGTTGTTAAAGTATTGTTGCTTTGAAACTAGGAGTATAAACTACGTTAAGAGATTATGGATCCTTACCGCTATGTGGT
>NW_013667950.1:35815-61354 GCF_000517525.1 Limulus polyphemus
CCCACAATGTAGTTCGTACTCCATTTTGTTTGTGTGTTGATTGTTAAGCACAGAGCTACATAATCGGTAATCTCTGCATCGCCCACTGCGGGTATCGAATCCCGATTTTTAACGCTATAAGCTCGGAGACTTACCGCAGAACAACCAAAGGGAAAATTTCTTTTATGTAAGACGCTTTTTAGGCCTTGTTTTGTGTATGTGTGTTTCGTTCACACTATAGATTTGCTTATAGAACATTATCATGTGGTTTTCTGTATTCAAATTCATATGAGTATGTAAACGGTTATGTAGTAGAAGGAACGTTCAGTAAAAACGGTCAACATACTGTTGTACTCAAGCAGAGATAGTATTTAAAACAGTACCAATTTCGTGACCTTAAAAATACTCTTCAGTCAGTGATTCCAAGACCTTGAAAGAAAATCAAAATAACCTACTAGTATCGCTACCTGTTGTGTTTAATACTTTATTTTTCTCTAGAAAAACGCGAGTTTAAAGCAATAAATACATTCCATCATATAGTAAAAAAAGTAATTACACTAAAGTTATTAGTAAATCTTTAATAATTGTAATTCACTTAAACTTACGTTAGGCCTACTATTTGTATGCCTTCACTTATAAAGAACTGACTACATTTACTAAAGTGTTTTATAATAAGCTTTAATAATTGTAATTCACTTAAACTTACGTTAGGCCTACTATTTGTATGCCTTCACTTATAAAGAACTGACTACTAATAATAATAATAAAAACGGGCCAAAAAGGCGACAATATATACTAAGTTTGATTTACTAAATGAAACACGTATGGTACGTTTTAACCAGATTTTACTTACGTTTACCGAATATGCGGCTAACAACATCAATCGTACATAGATGATCAAAGCGAACACTATTTAATCAGATATGCTGTTTTTAACCTTCGTATTAGAATGTATATACTGTTGTTCTTTCCCATGATTAAGTCTTGATTTTGAAGTGTTTTATAATAAGGAACATAAACTGTTCAGAAGACAACTGCTGATAATTTATCACCGCTTTCAACAACACAGGATTCATTGTAAACAGAAAAGCGAGGAATTTTTGGACTGGTACTTTTCTATTGTTGGTAACAACAATGTCTCTTACATCTTTCTTTCACAGAGAAGGGGGTTTGTTGACCTGATCGTACAACGCTCTCTGTCGGATCAGCGTAGCAGTCAAACATAAGCTGATTCCTTGGTGGTCCCTTACACCACGAATCATTCTGTTACATTCTTGACGAAATTACAAATTAGTCTGATGTACAAAACAATTACGAAATTCCTCTCATGTTATATGTATTCAGGTTTTACTGTGAAAAAAAGTATCTCACTGAGAAAGCTCATAATACGTGAGCACGTTCCACCTACGTGCCACATATACTCGTGAAAAACATAGAAACTGTACGTTATTTCTTTCTTTTTTTACTTTTTTGTACAAGAAAATTTCAAATGATCAGCGTTTTATACAAAATATACAGTAATTTTTGAAAATAGAATGTATCCTAAACAACTTCGTCTTCCCTCAACAAACTGAAGTGAAACATCTTGATGTATAATCTTATTTCAGTTGCCCGAGAGAAGGTGAAATTTTTTCGGAAGTTCTGAGAATATTTTTGAGGTTTCAAACTTATTTTCTCACTACAACTTCGCTAAGTTTTCATTTGAATTAGATTCACTGTGACAAAGTTCTATCCGAGTTTTATCTTGTCAACTTTTTTAAAATATAAGAACAGAAATTATTTAGTTTTCGCGCCAGGAGATTGACAGCACTTCTATAACTGGAGTTATTTATTTGAAACTATTTATTGGAGCACTTCTCTATATTTGTGCTTTTCTGTGGGTTGTCAAACAGACATTTCAGTGTATACAAACTTCAAGTTTCGACCGCTGTCTCCGATATTGTCAGATTACTTAGTGATTTCTTGTCGATAATAATGCCGACAATGAAAAACTTTCTTTTTCGAGGGTATCGAAACTCGGTTTTTAGCGTTATATACCCTCCGATTTACCGCTAAGCCACTTGAGGAGGAGGCACTTTTTGAGAAAAGAAGATACGTATGAATGTAGGAACTTTGGCTCCACCTGGTTGCGGCAGATATTAAACAGAAAACATTTTGAATATGCTTCTGCATTAAATGTAAATCCACACGTCGTAACTTGTCAACTTGTTCTTCCAAAGAGAACGCAGATAACATAAAGCGTTTACTATTCCCCTGGTGATATTGCTATAAATGAATTGGAAGCACAGTTACTAGAAACAACTACAACATAATTAACTGTTTGTGTCAGGTAGTTAGATTCGTTTCTCTAATTCATGAAGATCCAACATTCCGTCTTTCTAAAATAAAATGTTGTGTAAATATTTTAAAAAATATCTAAATATTGTGTGGATCATAATCAACGTTTTGACAACAGTCCCTCTAGAGGACCAGCAAGCACGTAGAGGAGCGCCCCCCCCCCCCCAGTGGCACAGCGGCCGTCTGCGGACTTACAACGCTAGAATCCGGGTTTCGATATCCGTGGTGGGCAGAGAACAAATAACCCATTGTGTAGTAGCTTTGGGCTTAATTACAAACAAACAAACATGGAGGAGGAAACTTGCTCAATAGCGTTTGACCATCATCTTCCGATACAACGCTTATAAACGTTGTTTTTATTTGCGCTTTTGGAGGTTTCTTAAAAAAGAGAACATCGTCTTCGAATTGTGAGAAGACTGAGTAGGATGTTTCCCCCTTCACTTGAGAACGTTACTAAAGTATTTGACAAACATTTATATGCTCGTCAATCCCACCCCACACGAAGATCGCCTGATAAGGGCATTGCATGTTCATGTAAACATATAAACTTTCTTCAAAGAAAACGATTTGTTTGGTAAGCAGTATCCAATGTTTCGGTGTCAACATTTATGAACCACGTACGGAGGCAGGCATGCACGTAAAAATCAAATTAGTTGACAGTTGTAACGGAACGACACAAGAACATTAGACATCGTCAACATCTGTCGTTACACGGCTCGGTGAACAATCTTCCATGATCGTCATCGTTGGGGCTTGCAGCAAAGACGTTGCCGAAAGTACCTAGTTCCGGCTCTAGTTCTGCCATCACATTTCAATTTCTCGCTGCTTCATTGTATCAGAAAACACGTGGGTCCCGAGCAATTTATAACATCAAATTATACTTTATAAACGTCAGTTGACTCAGAAAAGTCCTTTCACTGGGCCTACTAATAAAACTGATTTCGTGACCTGCTTGATAGTTTCTACTCCTAGTCTCGTTTCCTCTAACTTAGAAAAAGTTGTCTTACAACAGAACATAGGTGCTATTAAAATTGAAAACATATACCCAGATTTACACATAAGAAATTAACATCGAAAGAAATTACAAGTTTAATAAAGTTAACATTAAAAGATTAGAGAAAATAATTGATTACGTACACGTTTGGAGAATACAGTACATAAATAACATTGATATACAAGGTGGTTCGAAAAATGGAAGGTTAACCTGCTTTCTTTATCCAGGAACAATGAGGGCATTCCATAATAACAGATCAATGAGGTATCGCAAATTTAAGAGAAGGGTGAATCATACTTTTTAGAGGAACTGAAAATGTGATATTATATTTATTAAGTCAGAAAAATGAAACACGAAAAATAAAGGCAAGAAATACAAGCTAAATAGAGCCTGATCAACGGTAGACTAGACTGCCGATTTGGAAAAGGTATAACTGACATCCAGGTCTTGTTGTTGTTCACCAGATGACTCTGGTGACAATCATTATGTAGCATCACCTGCAACATCTGAGCCCACTTTGCGTGGAAATGAGATTTGATGCATGCAACAGGGATTAAATCAGTTTATATCGAGTTTGACGTCTTGTTTATGTCTTATTCATAAAAAAGTTGCACAGATAATTTAAACTCGTACATGTTAGTTTTTGTAGACAACATTACTCCAATTGGTGCATGCTCGAATCTTATAGCCAGTGACTATAAATTACTCACTCGCGTGGTTGTACATGAAAAATCCAGAACCAGCGCTCACCACAAATATATACTTCAGTAATTCCGTTCTAACGTTATTTGGTCTAGTTTATTATTGAACAATTCAGTTCTAGCGTTATTCGGTCTAGTTTATTATTGAACAATTCCGTTCTACGTTATTTGGTCTAGTTTATTATTGAACAATTCCGTTCTAACGTTATTTGGTCTAGTTTATTATTGAACAATTCCGTTCTAACGTTAATTTGGTCTAGTTTATTATTGAACAATTCCGTTCTAACGTTATTTGGTCTAGTTTATTATCCCTGTCAGCCTATTTCGTGAATCTAAGAGAGTAAACAGTTGACTTAAAATACGTTCCCATACTTAATGGTCCATACACCCGTTGCAGCTTTTCATCAGTTACAGTTAGTGTTTGATACGTCATCTCTATGTAAGCTAAAATAGGCTAAAGAAGTCCGATTTTTTTTTTTTTTTACATGCTTTAAACATTGTGACGTAACGTTCATTGTAACATATCAAAGAAAAAGTTATGACAATTTTCCATTCTCTACGTCAATGATGGGCTTAATTACAAAATGAACATTCAGAATATTTTAAACGGCTAAAAAAGACAATTAACAAAATTTCTTACAAACGATGTATCAATATTTCTCAATTGAGAGACTCCTTAGTGTAGCATTTGCAATTTGTGTAAAACACTCAGATTCCTTGGAAACTATAAGCTTGTAATTGATACTGTACTTCACATGTAGTATTTACATATACGTTTAAACAAACGTTTCGTAGATTCAACTAAGCCTTGAATGAGCGGTTCTAATGGCTAGAATTACATGTTTATATAATTTGATACATTTGCTGATACTGGGGCGAAGGGATGGGGCTCTCTGACTTGATAAAAGTACCGATGATGACCAGAAATGCTGATGACAATAATGTTTTGGCAGAAGAAACAAGCAGAGGAAGTGTACCCTATAAATCAGCATCCGACTGTATACAATCCTGGGAAATCTTTCATTACCTTTACGTAGTTTTTAACTACAGGAATGGAGCTCCAGATCATACATCAGAAGATCACCACGTGACAGTTGAGATTTTTTTCTTATTCTAGTCCAATACAACAGGTTCTTTTCGATGTTGACTAACGGTAGACCTTGTTGTTTTATTTCTACGAAAACTTGTTTTACTGTTTGAGCAGTTTCGTTATTATATTATATTGATATAATGTGTTGAAAGTTTTTTAAACTACAGACAAACAAATGCAGCTACTGCTTACGTCACGATATCTACAAAATACAGCAGATGTTAACATCACAGGAAGGAATAAAAAGGTCGACATCGTTTGGCCATAATTACCATAATTTTTTTTCTTAAAGAGTTTATCTATATTTTCAGTTGCATTTTTCAAGCTATATAGCTTACAATTTACACCACTATATAAAAACGTCCTGCTTCAATCATACGAACTCGTACTTGTTCGTCACATTTAGGCTTAAGAGGTCAAGCAGCTTGGATTCACTTTAACGCATCCTTTTTCGTAATATTCACTTTTAATAAATAAAACAATTTGGAATCACATGAACTTATCTTTGTTGATCACATTTAGGCTTAAGAAGTTAAGCAGCTTGGATTCACTTTAACGCATCCTTGTTCGTAATATTTAGTCTTAATAAATAAAACAATTTGGAATCACACGAACTTATCTTTGCTGATCACATTTAGGCTTAAGAAATTAAACAGCTTGGAATAACATGGTCTTCTCCTTGTTCATCATATTTAGATTTAAGGAATTAAGAAGCTTTGGAATCAAATTGATTTCTCTTTGCTCATCACATTTAGGTTTAAGAAATACACAAAAATGGGTGATTTCAAACTGTAAATTTAAACAAACAACAATGGCTATTATACAATATTGTGCCTGTAGTAAGATTAAATACTAAATGTGTTCTTATAAATAGGAACACATAACCTGCGTAATTACATATAATTCTAAGACATGAAAACCGTTATCATTTTTCAAAAATTAAAACACCTGCAACACCTGTATGCTAAGTATCATCTACAATTCTGGGGGTTAACAGTTGTTATTCAGCCTTTTGTACAGTTAAAACACAAATATTAATGTGATTACGCTACCTAAAGGTGTAGAAACTTTTGTTATAATGAGGCTGTAATGTTGTTGTTTTTTATAATAATTACGAAGAAAAGTGTTGAGACAAGTATTTGTTTGTTTGTTTTGAATTTCGCGCAAAGCTACACGAGGGCTATCTGCGCTAGCCGTATCTAATTTAGCAGTGTAAGACTAGAGGGAAGGCAGCTATCATCACCACCCACCGCAAATGCTTGGGCTACTCTTTTACCAACGAATAGTGGGATTGACTGTCACATTATAACACCCCCACGGCTGAAAGGGCGAGCATGTTTGGTGAGACGGGGATTCGAACCCGCGACCCTCAGATTGCGAGTCGAGTGCCCTTACCACCTTGACAAGTAAACAACGTGAGAGTTAACTGTGAAGGTGCAGTAAGCAAACAACGTGACAGTTAACTGTGAAAGTGAAGTTTGACATAGAACTCTAACGAGGACTAATTTCTGAACGTGTGGATCAAACAGCTTGGACATTGTGGACGTGACTTCCATAATAAAACAATGGACAGAAAGACGATCTTTTACTCGAGTCTCTTTAAACTTCCTATTTAGTATTCTTGACACCATCGATAAAACTTTTTCTCCCTTTCAACGAAATGTTTTATCTATATTTTTTCGCACCGATGTTCATGTTATGTTCCAGGCGATCTTCGCTCAAGCGGATCAAACAGCTGTATAATCTTACCATTCGACTGACTGCCACTGGTTTCTTGCTTGACGAATAGAAACGGGGGTTTACTGCTCTGATGATTCCAAAAGCTTGCAAATGGAATGTCTTTATCCAACCATCAGACATTTGTATTCTTCTCGTGCTAGATGGGGGAAGATTTGCGCGGAAAGGAATTGCTGACAAAGTTTAAGCGACACCTGGCACAGAATACAAACAGCCAAAAAACAATGCGTTAACTACTACTTTGGACACAGTTAAATACCATTCTCCATTCAGACTGGTGGCAAGTGAATCTGTAGTCTTTTATCAGTTCAAACAACGTGCGATAGTTTAGTCCAATAACTAAGTAATAAAATTTATCTTCAAAAATGCATTACAATGTTCAGGGCTCATTATCAGTAGATATCGTTCTGTTAATGTAGAATATTCAACATAAAGCTTTACAAGTTCGTTTTCTATCCTTGATGCATGTAGCTCTTCCATTGTTTGACGCTTACTCTTAACATATTTATACATCCATCCCTTGCTCTTAAAAATACATCTCAAATATCAAAGTAAGTTTACTGAATGAGTTATAATTGACGAGTTTTCCCAAATGAGAGAGAGATAAATATAGTAATGAGTTATTGTGTATATAACACAATACTTTTTATCATTATCAGTGAATGAATAATCACCGTTGGCTGAAAAAGTATTCAAAGTTTGATATTGTTAAGCATAAAGCTACACAATGGGATATCTATGGTCTGCCCGTCGCGGGTATCGAAACTCGATTTTAGCGTTCTTAGTCCTCAGACTTACCGCTGAGCTATCGAGGGAGGAAATTTATGGCTAACCATTAAGAGCGTGTTTTGATTATATTAATTCTATACTATGCAGGTATATGTTTTAAATTGTCATATATACACTGATAAAACACACGCACACACACACACACATATCCTACATCTGCATACGACACTAAAACAAAGTGTAAAAACAGACACCCAAGCCCTAATCCCAGCAAAGAAAAAGACATAGGTTTTTAACCAACAACTGTTGTATTTTGGCAAAGCTATTAAGGCTATCTACCACTGTCCCTAATTTCGGACTACTGACCAGAGAAGAAGCTGCCAATCAACAGTGCCCTACCAGCCACGCTAAGGGACTGACATAACTCCTTTAACGCACCAACATCTTAAAGTTCGGAGAATATTTTGTGGTATCGCACGGATTCGAACCCGACTCGACATTGCTGGAGTCCAGAACTCTACTACAGAGTCAACCAAATAGAAAAACATACACAAGTTCTAAGCCTAAATACAGCACAAATAACACTAAAGAAATGTCAAAAATCAGACATTTAGTCCTAACTCCTTACGTAGTCCTAAAATACTATACCCACACAAACAGCACGTACTAGCACGCACACACGGGTTCTAAACCCAAGTAAAAAATAAAATAAAAGATCCTAAATCACTAAACACGCTAAATCATTCAAATCTGCCAAAAAAATCATCATCAACAACAACAAAAACAAACATTCGCATCCTAAACTCACATACAGTACTAAAACACCCGCATCTTTCAGAATAATACCCATCCTCAAGAGACTAACTCATAAAGTTTATTGCTCTCTCTTATCCTAACCAAAGCAGTTTATATACATTTCAGAGCTGGTTTATAATAGTCTTTTGGGATTTATAGCTCAGTTACCTAATTAAGCGGATGGTTAACCATAGTGTTATAGATTGTCTACCCATTCAGAGCTGAATATGTTATTCAGAGTGGAGTTTGTTTCAAATGCCTGTCAGTGTGTGGACATCTGAGCCTGATAAAATATTCACAACCTTGAACTAGTTCGTATGCAGATTAACTACACCCAAGGTGTAATAAATTCGATATAACCCTGGACAGTTATAACTTTATAAGTTACCTTAACCTGAAGGATTTGTTTGTTTGTTTGTAGTTATGCACAAAGCTACACAATGGGCTATCTGTGCTCTGCCCACCACGGGGATCGAAACCCGGTTTCTAGCGTTGTAACTCCGCAGACATACCGCTGTGCCACTGAAGGGAGCACGATCTTGGCTTACCATAGGAGTAATAATCCATGAAACTAAGAAACGTTGGATTAAATATTTCGTAAATCACACTAAAAAAAACGAAAACTATCGGTCCCCTGGTGAGTCAGCCGTGAGTTTGCGTACTTACAACGCAAAAACCTGGGGTTTAGTTTCCTTCGGTGGACAACAACACACAGTTTTGAAAACAACAACAAAACCTTAGGCAGAATCTGGAACTTTGGGTGTATAGATACTCTATCCTTATTAGTTGATAAGTGTCCTATCCTTAATGGCCAAAATCTTGTTAGGAGCTCATCCAGGATTTCAGGAGGGGTGGTGAGTTGATAGGGGTCTGGGACATGCTTTCCTGGGAAACATTTTAAGCCATACGAACAGAATGTTTCCAAAATTTATGCATACGGTAGGAGTTGGTGATGTGTTTTAGACCCCTTTTTATTATCCCAGAAAAAGGGGTGGAGGGTTACTCTATTCTAACCCCACCTCCGGATAAGCCTCTGCTTGGCTTGCCTTAGGGCCACTAGTATAGAAGTTCTAAACCCGCAAGCGTCGCTATACACCCAAATAGAGGCTCACTAACGTACACACACCAGAGGATGTGTGTAATCTTCATCTAACACTCAGCTGGTTAATTTGAAAATATCCTATCCTCAAGGGGTAACAATATGGCTTACACTAGAGCTACAAGTATATAGATACCCTATCCATTAGGAAATATTCAAAATATTGATCTAACACTCAACTGGTTAGTTTGTAAACATCCTATCCTCAATAGGTCATATACCCTAAAACTAGCAGTCAGAGTTCAGAATGAAATTCACCAAACTTCTGGGAAATATTAGGTTTTGGTTTCTTTATTTTGTTTTCAAGCGCAAAGAGTAATCTTAGTTGTGCCCACAGAAAATATCGAACCCAAATTTTATGCGGCATAAGCCCTCAAGCTAACCGCTGGGCCATTGGGGTGGGGGGTAGGCGTGAATCATAATTTTATGCTGAATGTCACTTTGTTATGCTTCCAGAGTTCAGCTAATCAATAAAATTACTATTTTATACGAGTAATCTAATAAAGATATAGTTTAAAATTAATGTTGCCCATTAAACATAAATATTTTCGTCTTTAGATCTTACTAACCTTAATGTTTTTAGCTATTTGATATAATCCCTCGGTAATTTTACGGGCAACGGTAAAATCCGGGGTTCGATTCCCAGCTAGGGGCAGAGCGCAGATAGCTAATAAGCTATTTAATACGCCACCTACAGGTTGTAACATACATTACGTAAAACCGGAATCAGACGCATAGGCTTCTATATTTATTATCAAAGATTTATCACAGAATAATAGTAAAGTTCCAAGAAAAAATTCAGAGACGCCCTTTTGTTTAATTAAGTCCATGCTCGAAGTCCTTTTATTCGTGGAAAACGGTTGTTAGTTTGGTTGAACTTATTACATTGTTCATCAGGGCTGATTTCTTCAGGGAAATTAAGGAAGAAATTGTTCTCGCACACTTGAATGGTACGTTATTATAATACATTAAACATCATCACAGAAAATATTTTAATCACATGTCTAAACGTTGTACGCACCATCGTAAAGCAAAGCTCCAGCAATTAGTGGAGGGCGGGTCTCGTACCGTTCTTATTTCAAAGTCAGCTCACGCGGGGCACGTGGAGTAGACAAGAAAAAGGTGTTATAAAACTTGTTCGGCAGTAGACGACACACTTCTATCACGATCTCGATAAAATTTACAACGTGTAGGTCTAGTCCTTAGGCCTCTGTGATCAGTCATCTGAGACGTTCAAAACCAATAATATATATATATATATCGATATAATCTGTGTTTAATTTAAAAATTATTTTAATATTTGTACCTTCAATAACGAAATTATTTACTTTAAATGCAATATTTTGATTTACTTGAGTTTGTTATTAATACTGACATGATCACGAATTGTTTTTTTTTTCATTAAATCTTCCTGAATGATTATTCAGAAGTTGAATATCTATTAACTGAAAGAAAAATATTAAACCCTAATAGTGATATTTTAATACAAAACTAATTACACATAATTTGGGGATTGTGTGTTATTTACGTACATCGATATCCGCCAGGTGGTTAAAAGTATCCCCACAACGCAGATTCAAGAAATGTACCACAAATAATATTCAACACAGCAAAACAAAAAACAGAGACAAGTGAACAAATAAATCTTTATTGACAACAATATATGTATGTGTTGGTCCTTACTTACTGTCCGGCTTTTCTTTTCCGTATAAGGCCTATGCTGGCTGCAGGGTGAATAAATGCTTTCGTAAAACACCCGCACAAAACCCTAACTCATATCAACTTGTACAACTATCTGTGTCACCCCTTGAAATTGATAAACACACATGAAAATAACACATAATCACAAGACAAAAGTATTATAGACTCCTAACCTTTGCCTTAGTAAACGGATTACCACATGTTTACGACCTTTCGAAATCGGGTTAACGAAAACGACATAACCGCATGCAGAATGTCTACACGAAAATTCAGAAAACTGCTTGAATGAAGATATAATCTAAACTAATTAAACATGGGTGAAAGTAGTAGCTATTTCAGCTATGGAAGTTATTTAAGACTATAACTTTTACGTTTCATTGCCCTCTGGAAATCAAAAAGTACTTGCAGACATTAGTTTTATACTATGCTAATGTGTCGTCAGCGCCATCTGTTGTTCGTAGTTGACATTTCTATAATATAACTAACTAAGAACACAAATAGCTCACAACTTAACTGCCCATTTTCCTCAAACACAATTTCTATGTGATACAAGATCTATAGTTTTTTATAAGGTTGATTATTTCTACTTTCATATTTATAGGTATTTGGCATCCACTACAAAAATTGAAATTTACAGAACCTTTGAATGCGATTTTAATGTGTCGTAAAATAATAGCACTGTTATACAAAATATAGAAAAAAATGGCCTTTTTTACCATACAAGTCTTCCAACTGAGCATGTTATGTGATTTAATATCACCAATGAAATAGGTTACCTATATATTTTTGTCTACTTGATACACTTTTTATAATATTGCCAATTTTTCTTTGACACAAAATTACGAAGATAACTAAAAATATTCATATATAACTCGAGTCTTTAGAAGCGAGACCCTTCTTCAACAGCAGGAGGGGGGGGGGTTACTCAGTGTCTTTTGCACAAGCCAAAAAAAAATTTGTTTTCTTCTTTTTTTTTTACATTCATATTTTATCTCTTTGGAGGAGCTAGCAAATCACCAGTGACCCTCCGTTGTTTGAAATAAACTTTAATAATGTATAATATATAGTAAAAAGGAACCAAAGCAATAAACGAAAAATCATAAAATTTAGCTGGCAAATTTTTGGACAGTTCTCTGTATTCCTTTGCACGTGGTTGTCATATCAAGATGTGTGTGTTCTTAAAACCACTCCAGTTTCAACATAAGTCTAACGAACTCTGACATCTTCCTATATGGAAATTGTGTAATAGTTGGAGGGATCTACCAGCTGTTTTCACTGAATAACGAATAGGAATTCATAAGGCTAAGAACTGATGAACATCTGCATAGGGGTGGTGGCGGTGATGTGAGAAAGCTCAAAAAACTGTTATTAATGGGATTTTCCCATCTTGCCCATCTTTTATAGTTGTACTGATGAGGATCCCCTCCACGATACAGATGCTATTTAGAATGCTCAAATTCAAATTTCCACGAAAATCTAACCAAAACGTGCTTAATCGCCGAATTTCCACATTAGGAGTGGCCCTAATGGAAAATCGTTTGCAAATGAAATACTTTTTGATAGTTGTGGTCTAGTTTAGAAGACAGTATCCTTTTGAATACGAAATAATTATCTTAATTGTATACTACTGTCCACTAAAACTGTTTAAATTTCCTTATTTCGTCTTGAAAAACTGAATTTAAAATTTTTCGGTAGCTCAAAAACCTTTTCAAAAGAGAAAAAAAAAAGAGTACGGATGTAGGTTGGAATCTAATATTTGTTGCATTAAAACTTCTCACAAAGACTTTGCCTCATTTTTAAAGGTATAGCCGTACCTGCCTTATGTAATCGAAGAAAAAAAAGTTATACCAGCAGTATTGCAAAACCTGTCACATACTATTAAACTTAAAAGTGACAGGAGTTTTTTGATGTATTTATAAAATATAATAATGCACACAGTAACCTGTTTTAAAATAAACTACACACCCGTAAAATAATCGATTTATAATTAGATTAACAATATTTGGCAATTTCCCTGTACTTTAAATTTGACAAATACAACGACTCTTAGATTACTTAATATAAAAATACAAGATGAAAAAACCTTGCAATTATGATTTAGTTAGGCTTAATAACTTTCCTGTTGAGATTAACGTTAGGTCTAACTACCAGTACCACACGCAATGAGAGAGAGAAATGTCTAGTTGTTGTTATTTTTCTAAAGTAAAACATAAGTTCTTATTAGCATGATTATAAAAATCACACTTCGAATCAAATATTCTTGTACAAAGCAAAATAATCTCAGGAAAATCACGTACCTGATCTTTAAGTAGGCTTAACCTTCTTTATCAGTTTTCTGTACACGAAAATTTTCAGCGAGTCACCAAAAAGCGTGAATAACAATGCAGGAGTTTATGGACACAGGTGTAGGATCTTGAAGTACAAGAACACAAAAAGGACTGACTTCCTTCTAGTTTTGTGTCTGTTAATTTAACCTGTTCGTTATTAATAGTGTCCTGACCCAAGAGGCTATATTGCAAATAATATAAAAGTATACTAGTCTTTTTTGTAGTACAGGATCTATGCTACACCATGTTGTCAGGCAAATAGATTGCAAACACATTGTAGGGGGCGTTTGCGCTTTGCTAGCAAACAAATATTTTAATTCGTTTTAAACAGGACTCAATGAAAATTGTATGAGCACAAATAAAGAATATGAGATATTCACATTAGCTAAGATGAAAAATAATTTGTATCAATTAAAATTACACTTCACTGACTCCAAGTTTTTCATCACAATCTTTTACGGATTTCGTTCCAAAAGTGTGTAAAAATAGCATTTCAGATATATCTTTTTGTCTGTCCCAGAAAGACTTGAAGACAAAACATAGACCCGAAATGTTATTTTATGCAAGTGTCTGATTTAAAATCAGAAAAGAATAATTAAAATAATTGTGATGAGAAAATACCTGCAGCAACTGCAGTCAAGCGTGATTTTAATCACTTTATTAGGCCTAAAAAGCCTCGATGCTTAGCCAGTTTTGGTATTTGTATTAATTAGCAGCCTGCATAAGCACCGATTGTAGAAACCTTAATTTATTTACAGTTATATAGTCTTGTGCAATCAATACCAATAATACCTAAACAAATTTAATTTTTATACATTTATATTAAATGAATTTATGAACGCTCAGCAATAACACTCAACATAGAACCAAATTCTACAACAAACAATAAGTTTTGCCCTGGAAATGACCTACTGTTGTTTGCTTTGAAGTGCATAACTACATAATTGAACTCCAAATTTTAACGTTATAAGCCCTTAAGTTTACTGCTGAATCATCAGAAGTGGGAGTACCAATGTGGAAATCGTTGTACGATACTGTTTATCTCAAATAAAGGAGGCAAGTAATCTTCACAACAGACGTTAAAGTTAAAAAAAACAACTTAAATAAGACTCGCCGTTTTGCTAACAAATCGGTCTAAAAAATGTAAAAATACCATCAAAATGGCGAAGCCTAAAAAGTAAGCTACAGTGAAAAAATATGCAATTTCCGAAAGCGATGTGTAAGACACTTTTGTCTGTTTGTTTGTTGTTTTTTCTTTGTTTGTTTGTTTTTTGGAAGAGGACACTTGTTAAAACATTTTAACAGTGGTACAATATCTGCAAGCTCAGCTTTAAGGGACAATCAAAAAGTACATCCTCTTGGAAAACATTATATAATCTTTCAGATTTCTTGGCGTATGTGGAATTTCACGGTGATATGTACGCTATAAAAGAGCATTTTCTGACATCTTATTGGCTGTTGACACTCCTTCATTGGTACCACACAAGAATGTACAATGTGTGAGATAAATTATTTTATTTCTGTACAGAGAAAAAAAAAAAAGGAAGAAATTGTTTTCTCGTCACGTTACTACTAGTTAGGAACAGAAAATATATTTGTCTGTGTTTTACTGAAAACTATAGTTATCAGTTTCTGGTAAACAGCATACTGCTCAGATTAATATTGTATTTCTTTGTACTTTACTGAAAACTATGGTTATTTGTTTTGGGTAATCAATATAATGCTGAAATCAATACCGTATTTTTCTGTGCTTCGCTATTTCTTATATATATATATATTTGTTATTAACCACAAAGCTACATAATAGGATATCTGTGTTGTGCCCACCGCGAGTATCGAAACCCGTTTATTAACGTTATAAGCCTGTAGACTTGCCGCTGAACCACTGGGGGCATTACATTCAATAGATTTACACGAAACTTTTGAAATACTAGTTGAATATACCTAATTAAAAATTTAGTATTTGTTAGTTATGAAAGGGAAACATATATTCATTATTTGTTAGTTATGAAAAGGAAACATTCTGCTATCACCCCCCCCCCTTCACTCTCATATCTAAAGGTCTCCCTAGACCCTCATACTTACTGTTGAGGCATCGTGATGTGTGCTTTACTGAAAATTATAGTTACCAGTTTCTGATAAACAGCATAATGCCCACATTAATACTGTATTTTGTCATTTACCCCCCCCCCCAAAAAAAAAAGATGAAAATATGCAATGAACAGCTGAAGAAAAAAAAACAAACATAGACACACACACAGTTGAAAGCACTAATGTCGACTGTCATCTAATCTTTTACCATACAGGAGGGAGAGTAAGAATGATAGTTTATCACTGTACTCGTATTGCACTGTTTTTGACTATGTAATATTATATACATTTAAGCAAAGATTACAAAAACGCCTATATATTTTAAAATAACTGCTTAAGTAAGCATGAATTAAAATAAGATTAAATTCAAATGCTCATTTCTTCATTATTTGACGAATTTATAAAAAAATTTTCTAGAAAGGCTTCAATAAACGTATCATGTTTGTATATAATGTGATTATTTGTCTTTCACAGAACAAAAACCATCGCGTCTGACAGCTTAAGTTTCTATAGTTATATCAACCCCAATCTTTCAACACCGTGGTATTATTTTTATAGACATCCTCAAACTGATTCCTAATTTACAATTTTATTACCTTCATGATTGTCCAAGTCTGTGAAACTTACGTGTGCTAAATATATTCATGAGAAAAGATTTGATTCCAGACATTTTTTTTAGAGTGAAAATCGACGCCTTCGGGTTGCTGTTATTTTACTTTGACTCAAATACGATGTTATAAAAGTAAAAAGTTTAAAGGAGAAACGATCGCCTACTGTGTTTTATCTTCATGCTCATTGGAAGTTGCTCTGTCGTCGAAAATGCAGCGAGTCTGAATCCCTACCATTGATTTCCAATAGATGGTAATATGTGATTGAAGAGTGCAGTACCATGATTGCTTGCGAACCTTCGGGCTTCAGGAGCGACCACAGCAGGGAAATTACATCCCTCAACCATTCCGGACGTTATATGTATAATGTTTTAGGAGGAATTTTGTAACTTGTGCACCTCCGTATATTACAGCAACAAAAATATTGCTCGAGTCCAAGTGAGATCAAGAAAATTGGGCTATTTGGCAACCAGAGACATAAGTGGGTTGTTGCGGGTGTTTCTGGTGTCAAAACTATACACGTTCATCAACCAGCTGATATATTAATTTGTTTGTTTGTAATTAAGCACAAAGCTACACAATGAGCTATCTGTGCTCTGCCCACCACGGGTATCAAAACCCGGATTCTAGCGTTGTAAGTCCGCAGACGTACCACTGGGGGGGGGGGGGGGCTGATATGTTAATATCTTAAAGGCTGAATATGTAGTACTTAGGAGTGTGTATACGCTGCTTCGTGGTAAAAAAGCTGAGATTAGAAAGACACTTTTAGCGCTCGAGGATTGTGTAGACAAGTTCTCAAACTTTGCATAGCGTTATGTGTTACAAAAATATAGGAAGTTATTATAAAACTTTCTCAGGCTTTTCTTTACTTCATATGTAAATATATATATATATGATTTAATTAGTTTAGCTTGTTTTGAATTTCGCGCAAAGTTATTAGAGGATTATCTGCACTATCCGTCCCTAGTTCAGCAGTGCTAGACTAAATGGAAGGTACTTAGTCAACACTACCCACCGCTAACTCTTGGGCTACTCCGTTACTAACGAAAAGTGGATTGACCGTCACATTATAACACCCCCGCGACTGAAAGGGCGAGCATGTTTGGTGAAGGGATTCGAACTCAAGACCCGCAGATTGCGAGTCGAGCGCCCCCTAACCACCAGACCACGATTTACCACAAGAAAATGTCAATCAAGGAATAACATACCAGTAACTTTAGTAGGGAGAAGAACAGCAACAATGAGTTTTAACAATGTGAGAAACAGTAACAGTGATATTTAGCGGTATAAGAAGGGAAACAATAATGCTAACAATTAACTAACTATAAGTTTTAGCAATGAAAGGAAGAATATATATTTTTATATTTCCAATGTAAGGAACAGAACACTATTCACAGTAACAATAATTTTTAACACTGCAAGAAGTAACATCAGTAATTTCTAACCACGTTTAAGCTTCAGTCTTGTAGACTGTAGAAGTTGATTACAAAGCGATTTGTTTTAAGTAAGAAGAATTTAATGAAATATCTGAACAGCAGTATTGATTTTTTTGTTCTTGTTAAGTACATGATTAATGAATTTATTTGACTTAGACGCACATGTACAGTAAATGATCAAATATCTCTTTTACAATACTGAGCTGCCTTTTATGTGTAATAGACTATACAAGCAATGTGATGAAAGTCACAATTAACTGTGAATTTCTTTCACATTCTTCCTAATTACTCATTTACGGTTTTCAAATCAGAGGCTTGTAAAAAAAACGACTATATACAAACAACATCTTTATCTTATTGTACTTGTATTTATGATAAAGCTGCTAATAAATTGACTGTCAATGTTACAATGGAAAACAGAGAATATTTCGTGATAATACAGAAATTCAAGCTCGGCTCACCAGCTCTATAACAGGGCCAAATCGCGCTCTTTATCCTATTTTGTTGTACTTTATGTACGACAAAAATAATTTGCCGAGGATAATGTCAATTGGCCGTTTGATTTTAACTATCCGTCAGCCACAATGCAGCTTTGATTACTTTCCTAAATGGAGCTAACTAGCTTAGTTCCTGTTTTTTCGGCGGGAATTCGTCCACTCGCATTCCTTTCCTACATGCTTATGTAAGTTATGGTTCTTTCCTACTTTGCCGCTGGAAAACTGGGCTATGTTATATTCCTCCAGACCAGAAGAAAACTCAGTTCTCCCCCATTACCAGAGCACAGTTGTGCTTTAACTGAAAGAGTGACGTGCTTGCATCTTTTCCATACCTAGAAACCAGCTGGCCATTCATCCGTCCCCTTGTGGAACCAGCTGGCCATTCATCCCCTTGTGGAATGGCCATACATACAGACTTCCTTTCTCTCGGCTGCGTGATGGTGGCCATGCTTTACTAAAAATGATCACCCACGTGGACAATATGTATCTTCTTCGGTGTTTTAGTTTGTTTTGTTTAACAATTTGGCTATGCTCCAAATTAACTGACTTCCGTGTTCTTCTCGTTGGTTGGTCAGCGTTCGTAGTGGCTGGAACCAAGCAGTTTAAATAAACGATGAAATTGATTTTCAAGATTTTAATTCTCGTGTTCCAGGATGTGGTGAAGGAGACAGATGATATAGTTTCTTCAGCATGGTTTATACGAGGACGAAACGTTCGTGGAATTTGTAGGCAGCTTAGTAGAACCGAGTTTTTCTGTTGCTAATACAAAGTAATCGCCAATAAAAGGAACTGACTTTATTTAACGGACGTACTAAGGAATATATTAACATTATTGCAGAGTGTTTAACATTACATTATCAAGAAATAGCGTGCGTTATTTTTTCACTACAGGAAAAAGTAATTGAAAGGCTTACGATAGATTAAAAACGTCAAATATTTATACATAAAAAAACAAATTTTTGATTGTGTGTTCCTAAGCACAAAGCTACTTAATGGACTATCTGTGATCTACACACCGCGGGTATCGAAACTCGATTTTTCGTGCTCAAAAGCACATTATATGGCAAAAAAATTATTAAATAGATAGCTCACTAAACTTTCTCTGTGTATTTTAAGTTTTAAATTTCGCAAGTATTTGGCCAGCTCTATTACCAAAGCTTTCACCAAGTAAACTTTTATGCACCATTTCAAAGGCTGCACCCCCAGTGGCACAGCGGTACGTCTGCGGATTTACAACGCTAGAAATTGAGTTTCGATACCAGTAGTGGGAAGAATACAGATAGCCCATTGTGTAGCTTTGTGCTTAACTACAAATAAACAATCAAAGGCTGCAGTATTGAAGTCGAATTTTTTTTCAAAAAACTAAGGAGAAGGTAGAGAAAGTTCGCTAAATTTGTTTATTTAATACTTCTTGTTAGATATAAGAATATTCGGTTTCTTCAAAATATTCTGTTCAACATGTATGAAAACAACATTGTTATCATTTATAAATGTCTCTCTGTCACGCTCTTTATCTCTTGAACGATTAATCGTAGAAATATATATACATATATCACAATGCTTCTGTTTAAGACTGCATTACAATAAAACTATTCTTTTTGTTTTGGCAATTCCTCAAATTTCATATCGATATCAACATCAATCCGTCAATCTTCTATGTGCTGAATGACCAATTGAGAAAACTTATTAAGAACAAAAATGTTTCTTTCTGTGAGGGAATTTCTGAAAAAAAAAACGAGACTTCCTACTACGACTGATTGAAAGCAATGTTTCGAAGAAACATGAACATGAACGGAAAAGACGTATAAAGAGAGGAACATGTTTCAGTACATATTTGTTGTTGTTCGGTTTATATATATAGACTTAATTTTTTTCATGTCGGTACTATATAAATGCGTGCTTTTATTGTATCATGTCGAATAAATTGATTTGAATTGATTGAATATCTCCCCTTTAACGATTCTTATAGAAATAACAACTGTCAAAAAGTGCTCACTTTGGTGGCGGTCTTTTCTTACACTCAGTAAAGTGACAAGGAACGGTGGCATCCAGCGGAAAAAATTCCTGCGGAAACTTAAAGAACCTGAGCGCTGTGTTGTGCTGGATGCAACCATTGCAGCAAAATCCAAACATTTTTGTCAACAATGCATTGCAGTCAGCCTCCTTTGCTGAAAAGCAAACGTAATGCAATTTTCCTTTTTGAAATAACACATGGAATGACAAAAGACGGTTGTAAAAGGCCCAATAGATAATTATATTGCATATACGGCATGGTCCATCTTTTATTTATTCATCACTATTTTTTTTTTTTTGAAATTTACTGTTGAATTGTTTCAACTGGCATCAGCTAGTTTTATATAAATTGAGCTTTCTCGTATATATAGCGGTGCCCTCAATCGGAATTCTACTGAATGGAAAATATCTTCCATTATTATACTTTAAATAAAGTTTGTTTGTTACGGATTTCGCGCAAAGCTACACGAGGGCTATCTGCGCTAGCCGTCCCTGATTTAGCAGTGTAAGACTAGAGGGAAGGCAGCTAGTCATCACCACCCACCGCCAACTCTTGGGCTACTCTTTTACCAACGAATAATGGAATTGACCGTCACATTATAACGCCCCCACTGCTGAAAGGGCGAGCATGTTTGGTGAGACGGGGATTCGAACCCGCGACCCACAGATTGCGAGTCGAGCGCCCTAACCACCTGGCTATGTCGAACTTTGGTATACCAGCATGGTCTCTAGCTTAAACCAAGGGTCGTTAATGTATGCTAATTTGTTGATAGAACAGCTACTGGATGGCTGGCATTCTAATCCATAGGGACTATGTTGAACGGATAATATGGAAATGAGTTTTGTTACTCGAACGATCTTCTTTTTTAAAAAAACTAAGACGTTTAGTGAAAAAATTAGGAATAGTTTTTGTTTATTAAGAACTTTAGTAAGAATACGATGATTTAAAGTCTGCGTAATCTTGCCATGTTTTATCCTAATGTCCTTTTTAAAATCAATAGAAGAAGTTAAAATAATAGTACCATTCGTCATTTCGAAACGAAGAACGATGTCACTGTCAAATTCAATGGCTTATTTATATACTGGATTCTATCCGTACCTTTTGTTGCTGTAGCTAGTAATGTGGAACACAGACAAAGAATGCTATTCGCGTGTGACTTTGAAAGCATTAAGGAAATTGTCTGTTTGATTAATCTTAAACGTAAGTGCATAGCAGTGAAGTTAGTTCCGAAAGTAAATTCTCGTCGTTTTATCGGATTTCTTGTTGACCCTGTAGATGTTTGATTGGATTCTATACTTCATCTAATCAGTGAAATTGACAACCCAATACCTGAAGTGTCATTTTCATCCCATGCGAGACTTTACAAAAGAAAAAAAATCTAATACGGCGATACATTTAACATTTAGTCTTAACTCTACAAATAATTACTTTGGTCGATTTAACTGTACTCGGAGGTATCGAATGGTTATTAAAAGCATAATCAATTTAAGTAATTAAATATTTATATTGTAATATCCTATAGTTCGTAACATGGTGCCGAGCGTGACCTAGTGTGAACAGGCTGTGAATTCGAGGACTTGTGATTAGCGACCAATTGCCGCAAAAACGCGTTCTGCACTATGGGGCCGTGGGGGCACTACAAGAGTGATATTCAAATCCAACTATTCGGTCAGACAATAGCAGCCTGAGGGTTGGCACTGGATAATGTTGACTACTTGACTTCCCTGTAATATTTCAGTTCAAAATTAAAGTCACTTTAAAACCCTAATATACAAATCACACTAGTGAAAAATACCGCCATTTTTGAGGGTTAGATTCTTATGAAGATTATTCGGCATTTTTGGTTTGGAGTATGAATTTAGATTTAACTTAAAACTACTAAGCTGCCAGAACCTCATGAGATATTACTGGAATTGCGTCCAAATTATCATTACCAGGGAGGATACTCAACTGATCACTTAATGCAATAGAATCAGTGTAAATGTTAGTTTTTGGTGCATTAACTTATAACATTAAGTATTTTTAGTAGTTAGTTGTAGAACGCTGTATTAATTAACATATATATATGTTACATTTGAAATATTTTAGTTTTTATCTATGTAGTTAGTTTACTTTTGATCAGCTGCCTAGGATTCAAGATTCGACCCGATATCTTTGTTTTCGACTCGTGAGATCAATGAATACTAGAAACTTATTAACACTTCTTAACTTAAGATATCACATTTAACTTCCTTATTTCTGCATCCTTGTTTTGAAATGGAAAATAGTAGTCAAAGGAAGTAAATATTTCGAAAACCTTTTACAAGAGTATGTTTCGAACGGGCAACATTCAATTGATAACTCATTAGTTAAACATTCACGACCTTTACTGGTGTTTACACTATTTTATTTGCTTTTCCAATCCTCAAGTTGTGTGGCCTATACGTCAACACTTCAAGTTACATTCTCTAGTTTCTCCCGAAGATGGGATCCTTTCGACATCTGTATACCTGTTTGTTTTCACGTCTCGAAGTTCTGTCTGTATTTACGCCTTCCTGCTGTATCAAGACGCCTCTGCCATCTTCTTGTGACCAGGACTTGTCACCAGCTGAGTCGGTGATGAAGATCTGTAATGACCTCTCCATCAGCAGAACGAATTAGGCTTAGCACCAGCTGCTGTCTGTGGAGAAACGTGTCGACACATATAATAGCAGGGGGTGGGTCTCGACATAACTTCAACCCCACCCATTAACAATCGGCTGTTACAGAGAAAAGGAACAGTTTTAACTGTTGCCTGTTCTTTAGTAAACCCTAGACAGACTTTTAACTATAACTTAATGTTTACTGTTAACGTATATATGAGATTAGAATGTATGCAAGGGCGCAGCCATTAGAGATACAACAGCACCCCCTGGCTTGAAGTACTAGCTTGTTGAGCGAAAAATGTTGAGTTGCACTCTTTATGTTTTACATTGCAAAACTATACAAGTGCAAATGGATTTTTTAAACATTTAAATTTTATACTTTTTGCAGCGCTAGTGCCTCATATTTACTACCAGTTTACCGTGAGAAAATATGACGTCAGCTACTTCAGGAAAACGTGTAACCTTAGTATTGAAGTTTAGAACACTGTAATGTCAGGAAGCATAACATACTTTACGGTTTGTTTTTCAAAAATTTATGATGAGCCCATGATAAACTCTGTAGCAAAGACTGTGGTTAAATAATGTGTTTATTCAAACAGATAGACAGATGTTGATGCCAGATTTGTTTTATTAACATGTTTAAACAGAACAGCAACCGTGGTTTCCATCATATACAGGGGGTACAGTTTTTCAGCAACCCCCTACGGATATTGTTCCAGCGTCAATGGATGTTTGTCTATGAGTATAAAAGTTGAATACATATAATGCGTTTATCCGTATTAAACTGATTGAACATTATAGCCAATCATAGACGTAGATTTCCAAAATATCTTATTTACAAACAGTTTGTGTCTTTCTTTCGGATATTCGCGCAATGCTCCACATGGGCTATTTGTTCTAGTCTTCCTTAATTTTGAAGTGAAAGACCAGAGGGAAAGCAGTGAGTCGAAAGCCCCCACAGCCAAATTTTGAGTTACTCTAATCGAATATTGGAATTTAACCGTCACTCTTATAATTCACCAACGGCCCCAAAACGCGGAGCGCGATTTTGTGACAACGGGACGTAAACCTTGGACCCTTGGGCTCACAACCCAACATGTTACCCACTAAACCACTATGAACCCTGTTTTAAAGCGAAATTCATTTTAATATTTCCTTCGAAGTTATAATTCACGTGGAGTTGGATGACTTCAGGGTAACTAACCCCAATATGCTCTAACCCGAACTTCCAAACAAAAGCGGCGCTTTTTAGAACTTTTCACTGACTAGTGTGCTTTGTGTATTAGGGTTTTTAAAGTGACCTCTTATGGCGCAAGGAACGGGAGGACAGCAGGTCTCAAATTAAGCAGCCATAAAGAGGAACCGAAGCGAAGAAAGTTTAAAATGGTCCTCTCTACACTACTGTGGCCCTGAATGAGAGACCATTTTATTAATCTCTACACCAGTACCTCAAGCAGTCCGTTGAACACAGCGCCGTGCCGTTTTATTTGCCCCGCCTTCTCTGTCACTTGTAGAAAAGACGTCCTTGAAGCTCTTGTCTTCAAGCATTAGAAAGGGTGTTACTTTCTCAAGGCTTACACTGGGAATTCAACGAAACATAGGTGATGTATGTTTGGCCTGTAGACTACTCTACAGAGAAAGACAAATTTTGTCAGCTGCCACACATTCATTCCTCGTGTTCTTCACTTGAAGTTTTTTTTTGCGAATGTGAGAAATACATATATCTAATACAAGGACAAAGACAGTATCTCTATTTCTTATGTATGTAATACAGCAACTATTAGTAATTTCATTTTATCATACTTCAACTTTTTCTCTACACGGTTTTGTGTGTTGTTTCCTGGATGCGAGGCTATCAAGGGTTGTGACGTCACATATCTGTTTCATTGTCATATCTCCAGGCGTAGGAGGGGCAGCAAATCGTTCTTGTACTTTCTTCTTAAATGAAAGAGCAGAAAGGAAAAATATTTTCCTCCCACCCTCTTCAAAATGTTCTGAACAAGAGTTTCATAGGTAATCTCACATTTTTAAACACTTGTTTGTTTATTTGTTTAAGCTCAAAGTGGTTTATGTGTGCTTACCCCACAGGGATCGAGCTCCAAATTTTATCGTAATAAGCCTTCAAACTTACCGCTTAGTCAGCAAAGGGCTTTGACACATTTAACACTAGTTTATTTAAACATCAAAAACAAGTTTAAAGTATGGTACATTATATGTTCATAGGTCAATTTATAAAGTTTTCGACTGCTGCGCCACCTTGTGTTCAGTGATTTCTAATCCGTCGCTATCAACAGTTTCAAATACTAAAGTCTATCCCAGAATGAAAACTGAATATTGAAAAGTAGAGTAAATGCTGTTTCGTTATTGAACAGAATGCATTAAATTATCAGCTAATGTTTCTGATCCACGTATACAAAATTCATTCACAGAATTAAGACATCTTAAAATCCACATGCACAAATTTCCTTCACAGAATTAAGACATCTTAAAATCCACATGCACAAATTTCTTTCACAGAATTAAGACATCTTAAAATCCACATGCACAAATTTCCTTCATAGAATTAAGACATCTTAAAATCCACATGCACAAATTTCCTTCACAGAATTAAGACATCTTAAAATCCACATGCACAAATTTCCTTCACAGAATTTTAACATCTTCTGATCCATATAGACAGAAGCGAGACTACTTCTAGTGAAACTGTTATCGTTATTGAAGGGCGTTGATCGTATGGTGAATTGGCTTTCTCAACCATAGAAGTTTTCATCGTTATTGAA
>NW_013667950.1:62186-69232 GCF_000517525.1 Limulus polyphemus
GTTATTGAAGCTTCTATGGTTGAGAAAGCCAATTCACCATACGATCAACGCCTTTCATCGTTATTGAAGCTTCTATGGTTGAGAAAGCCAATTCACCATACGATCAACGCCTTTCATCGTTATTGAAGCTTCTACGGTTGAGAACGCCAATTCACCATACGATCAACGCCTTTCATCGTTATTGAAGCTTCTATGGTTGAGAAAGCCAATTCACCATACGATCAACGCCTTTTATTAGTCAACAGGGGTGCTGTGAAACAAGTCTTTACCCAGCATTTTGTGGCTGGAGGTTACTCATCTAGGGGGCGTCAGCGAACCGAGAAGCTGGTCAAATTGACAACATCGTGGAAGTGATATATGTAAGGGAAGATCGTTCAGAAGTTCCCTCCCTCTTCGTCCAGTCAGAGCTATCAGAAGAAGAACGTCTTGAAATGTTTAGCACGCACCTGAGAAAAACCTATAAATTTTGTTGACAGCAGCAAACAAAAGGCACCGAAGCTCCACAAGATGGCGCAAAGCATTGGTTCCAGAGGCAGTAGACCGTGCTTACCTTAGTAGCTTTGATCAGATATCTTAAAGATTGTAACTGGACATTTATGGTAGTAACAAAATGGGGATCGAGTTTTCTAACTTATCCAAAAGTGTTATTGAGGAAAGACATTTCGTAGGCTCTAACTAACCATAAATTTCGTTTTCTTCTCATTCTAATCAAAGTCTCTTTCAGCATCTCTTCTCCATACTTCTTGACATTTATTACTGGAGTCATTGAGTCACGATAATTTAGTAGTTAAGGTGGTAATTCACAGGCACGTCTTTTTTTTATATATTGCTGGTGAACGAGTTAGTGCCCTCTAGCGTTGTTGAATTGGGAACTGTTAATAATAAGATGCTCTTCTTCGCCACCTACAGTATATTATGTCAAGTACCTCAATCTTGCATCTTATTAAAGCGTTTGATTCAGACCTACACACATAAACATTCGACACTTTTCCAGAGGAAACAAAAAAGGCGCAAGTCCTGAATTTTACCGGTAGCGTGTCTTTTAAATTCTGAACATACAGTTAGACTTAAGAAACTATAACTTTATTTAACGTAAAATACCCTAACTACATCACGAGTTATGAGAAGAATATATGTATGTGTATACAGCACTTTGTCTGTACTTTTATGTCTTCAACTTGACAAAGTATCAGATATTTTAATTCCCAAGTATTTGAACTTTATACAAGTATCAGAACTTAACTGTATTAACTCGTAGTTTTGAAAAGGATTATAACACAGCATGTTTTAAATATTGTTCTCTACACAGTGCCCCCCAGTGGTACAGCGGTATGTCTGCGGACTTACAACGCAGAGCACAGATAGCCCATTGTGTAGCTTTGTGCTTAATTACAAACAAACAAACAAACTCTACACAGTTTATTTCTAGAAATTTTCTTTCTTCCAAAGGGAAGTGAACTACAGATTTTAGTAACTCACATATACAGGTCATGATATTGTTAGCGTTACACACATTAGCAGGTGGTTGACATGGGATTGGAAAGTGTGTCACCGTTAAGAATGACAACGTGTGATAACGAACCGGAAGCAGAGTGACACCGGATAATACTCTCGTTCTGAGCTCAGCTAAACGAAATGAACTCTGGGAACGAGAGTGACCAGATAAAGAGCAGGAGAGTATGGTTTTATTTCATTCACGGGCGATGTGGCATGTTTTCAAGAACAAAATGTATTTACAACTAAAATGAAGTAGGTAGATACCTCAGCTAAGCGGATGCAGATCGAATCAATTTCTTCATGCCGCTATCGTTTAGTGTATGTATTGAAGCATTTGCGAAAGATAAAGTAATGATCAGCCTGTCGTTCTTGCAAGCGCTCAATGCAGAGTTTGCTATTGCATTTGATGGTCATCATTTTTTGGACTTACTTTCTTTTAGCGGAGAAATGCATGTTTTTTTGGAAACTATTTTAAATCAGATTTTACATTTTGACAACCACACTTCTTCACATTCATACCACTGAAGAAAAGAATACTTGCATCAATATTGTTTGTCATTGCTCGATAACGATTGAGGGCACTTGAAATTTTCTAGAAAACTTCATGTGGCTCTAGAATCAAGAGGAGACAAAACTGGTGAATGAAATTTGGAGATCTGTTCTACTTACTAATGCATTTGTATTTTCGGAAGACTTATAAGGAAAATTTCATATTTACTTTATGCGTACACTAATTAAACAATCAGGTCAAAGGTAAAACAATCAGGTCAAAGGTCTTTAAAGGCTTCAGGTACAACAGTCCTGATATTGAAGTACCGACAGAAGGAGGTCGGCTAGTAGCACCCACTGCTTCGTCATGCTCCTGAAACCGAATAACGGCATTGACTGCCATGAAAGTGCGGAGTGTTTTCTGCAGCATCGCGGATCGAACCGTGGACCTCTGATATATAGCCAGGCACGCTAATCACTAGGTCACACCCGACTTTTGTATATATATCATAGTATGTTGGTAACCTATGATAATTTTCAAAAAAGTAATTTGATGCGGAACAAATATTATTTGTATAAATATATATATAAGAAAAACGTATGGAAGAGTTATACCTCAATATGGGTTACAGAACACACAAGGGTGAGAAAATAATCGTCATGTTTTATTCATGAAGAATGGAAGTATTGCCATTGAAATAACAACAGACAAAACGGTTACCCAATTTCCATGAAGAACTTTTAGGGCATTGATGAAAGAAAAACAAAATGCAAAGAAAAGCTCGTAAAAAACAAAAAAAACAACAACAACAACTATTTTTTGCCTTTTAAAAATTACACATGAATTGTTTTTAAAACTAATTCTCAAGTAAGTTCGCATCATTTGCCCTAGTTTGTTCACTATTGGTTCTGACACTAATACCAGTATATATATAAACTGAAACATGAAAACCTTGAACGTCAACATCAGCTGAGATTCCAGCTAAGGAAACCAATAGTTGAAATAGTCAACATAATTTCCGTTGCCCTGATGGCTCAGCGATAGGTTTGGTGTTTTATAACGCTAAAATTAGAAGTTCGATATCCGCGATGACCGCAGGGAAGATAGCTCATTGTATAACGTACAGCTTAAAACAATAATAAATAGTCAAATATTCAAGATTTATTAGTGATATGTGGTTACTGGGCAGATTAATTAGCATATACAGACAATCAAACATACTGTTGATGTGAACGTGCTTTGTAGTCACTATGAGAAAAACCTACACACTGGATATGTGAAGTGAACAAAAAGTGTCATTGGCCACTATTCAGTTTTTCACACTATATAGCCGCACATTAGTTATTGGTTAACTTGTGTTCAGGGTTACAATAGTTATTGGTGAACTTGTGTTCAGGGTTACTGATGAAGAGTGGAATACTCCGAAACCCAATATAACCCAATAACACACGTTGATCAACTCCGAAACTAGTATAACCCAATAACACATGTTGATCAAAGTGTAGACTGAACTGGATTTCACTAGAACACAGACTTCGAAATTAAACAATAAACTAATAACAATAATTAAACAATAAACTAAGTTTATTATATACAGACAATATTCGAGATTTCTAACTGATGTGGGAGAACTGGACAAATTAACATATACGGATATTGATTTTTGATGGACAACATGAAACATATCACATCTTTCTATTTATAAAGTTAAGTTTTTTCACAACATGACTCTCACTTTTGTGTTATATTTAGTGAAAATGGGGGGTTTAACAAAATGAAACCACGGAGGAAACAAATATAATAGCTATTTTGGTGCGTGAGATCAGCACTTATGCACGTTGTTACAAAGAGAGCTGCAAATCAATCTGTGTTGTTACACTTGGTGAAAAATTTGTGGCGACGTCTCTTTGGAAAGGATCGTGGTTAATCAAGTCATTTGGAACACTTTAAACGTCTTTCTTTCTACCCCAAGTGCTGAATAAAAGACGTGTTCCAGCGGATTGTTGGATTTTCACCACTTACCTTATTTTGTTTTACAATATACTGGTTCCTTTTCTTGTCTTACTGCACGAGGGCTATCTGCGCTAGCCGTCCCTAATTTGGCATTGTAAGACTAGAAGGAAGGCAGCTAGTCATCACCACCCACCGCCAACTCTTGGGCTACTCTTTTACCAACGAATAGTGGGAATGACCGTCACACTATAACGCCCCCACGGCTGAAAGGGCGAACATGTTTGGTGAGACGGAGATTCGAACCCGCGACCCTCAGATTGCGAGTCGAGAGCTTGTTGTTGTTTCTTATTAAGCACAAAGCTACACAATGGGCTATCTGTGCTCTGTCCACTGGGAGTATCGAAACCCGGTTTTTGGCGTTGTAAGCCAGCAGTCGTACCGCGCCACTGGAGACTTTGTATATGCTTTCAACTGCTTTAAAGACAAAGGAAAAATTCCTGAATAAATATCAATCAATATTAGCTTTCGATCAAAGCAAGCTACCTACGTAGATCAGAAGTTAAAATATAACTAAATATATTGTTCAAACTATATTACTTATAACGATTATAATACATTGTTTCATTAATTAGGTACTCTTGGAGTTAACGATATTTTCTGCCACTAAACCTAATAAATTTTTTCATGAAAATCCAATAAAAAACAACGTTTAACTGTACACAACAATTTAAACGTTGTTTTAACTGAGGTTTTTAACACATATCTATACACAAGTGACATGTTCCTATTTTTAAAACTAATAGATGTTTAAATTTTAGCCAGTGGGGAATATGATATTAACGCTCACAAATATTAAGCAAAAACAAAAAGGAATACAAAGCTGAAACCATTTAGAGTGGAGTTGAGTATAGCCTAGTGGTTAGCATGTCGGGCTGTGGATCCGAAGGTCCATTGGTTCGGGTTACCGAACAAAAAAAAACGCGCTTCGCACTTTGGAGGTGATGGTCAAACTCCATTATTCGATTAGTATATCCAAGAGTTGGTAGAGAGCGTTGTTTATTAGCTTTCTTCCTTCTTGTCTATCAGTTCGAAATTATGGACTGCTAGCATAAATATCCGTTGCGTAATTTCACGAGAAAATCCTATAAACGAAAGTGACCACACGTAAAGCTCTGGATTTCGCAAGTCGGATTCGAATCTGTGCGATGCCCCTTAACTTTAAGCTGTAGGTGAGTTAAAAGAGTGACAGTCAATTCTTAGCGTGGATGGTTGGTGGTAGGATATGCTGACTAGCTGTCTTCCCTCTGATCATCAACTCAGATAGCCTTAGCACCTGTGCCATGAATACAAAATACAGCACGATTCGAACCGCTCTAGAACCACACCAAAATAATATTTCTACGTTGTCGAAGCAACGGTCTAGTTCCACATTGTCGAAGCAACCGTCTAGTAGTAACTTGAAGCTAGAGGAAACAATCTATTAATTAAAATTATCGCATTTCTGGTTTTTAACAATCATCATTACATTCCTTATCGCTGGTAAGATAGATTGTGATAGATAACACAAATATTTACAGTGAAATCAGAGAGTAGTAAAAATATCTGGAAAGTGTGAAGAAAAAGCAAATCAGATAGAAGCAACAAGATTTGGATTTGTTTGTTTGTAGTTAAGCACAAAGCTACACAATGGACTATCTGTGCTCTGCCCATCACGGGTATCGTAACACGGTTTGTAGCGTTGTAAGTCCGCATAGATACAGCTGTGTCACTGAGGGGGGGGGGCGAAGATTTGGAAAGTGTTAAGAAAAAAATCAGAGAGTAGTAACTATATTTGGAAAGTGTTAAGAAAAAATAAATCAAAGAGTAGTAACATGATTTGGAAAGTTTTAAGAAAAAATAAATCAAAGAGTAGTAACATGATTTGGAAAGTGATAATAAAAAAGAAATCCTTTCATTTCTTGGGTGAGCATGTAACTAAGCACAAAGCTACACAATGGGCTATCTGTGCTCTGCTCACCACGGGTATCGAAACCCGGATTCTAGCGTTGTAAGTACGCAGACATACCGCTGTGCCACTGGGGGGGGGGCGTAGGCGTGTGACCCTGTGCAAGTTTAAAAATGCGAGGCTTAAAATAACGAAATCAATGTGCGATTTTGTGATCGTAACTAATTTGTCAACTCCCCGCCCCCTACATGAATATGCTTAAGTAAGCTTTAAATCCGAAAGCATCAAAATAAATTACCTCGTAATATATATAACACTTCATAGTTTGATTCAAAATATCTTTAAAGGGTGAGGCTTTTTGAAGTTAAGCACAAAGCTACACAATGGGCTATCTGTGCTCTGCCAACCACGGGTATCGAAATCCGAATTTGAGCGTTGTAAGTCCGCAGACATACTGCTGAGCTACTGGGGGGCTAAAAGGTGTGGCATTAAAAAAAATTGGTTTTAGATTATTATAAATCAACAACAATAAACATTGATTCCTGAGCCAAAACAGATAATGTTTTATTGGCGCTGTTTCACGTAATGGTACTTTGTGAAGAGGTTTAAAACTGGGTGTAATGGTGCTTTGTGAAGAGGTTAAAAATTGGATGTAATGGTGCGTTGTGAAGAAGTTAAAAACTGGATGTAATGGCGTTTTATGAAGAGGTTAAAGACTGGATGTAATGGCGCTTTGTGAAGAGGTTAAAGACCGGATATAATGGCGCTTTGTGAAGATGTTAAAGACTAAGTCTAATAGCGCTTTGTGAAGAAGTTAAAGACTAAGTCTAATAGCGCTTTGTGAAGAAGTTAAAGACTGAATGTAATAGCGCTTTGTGAAGATGTTAAAGACCGGATGTAATGGCGCTTTGTGAAGAAGTTAAAACTGGGTGAAACAGCGCTTTGTGAAGAGGTTAAAAACTGGGTATAATGGCACTTTGTGAAGATGTTAAAGACCGGATGTAATGGCGCTTTGTGAAGATGTTAAAGACTAAGGCTTATAGCGCTTTGTGAAGATGTTATAGACCAGATGTAATGGCGCTTTGTGAAGAAGTTAAAGACTGAATGTTTGTTTGTTTTGAATTTCGCGCAAAACTACACGAGGGCTATCTGCGCTAGCCG
>NW_013667950.1:70029-74389 GCF_000517525.1 Limulus polyphemus
TGAAGAAGTTAAAAACTGGGTGTAATGGCGCTTTACGAAGAAGTTAAAGACTGGATGTAATGGCACTTTGTGTAGAAGTTAAAGACTGGGTTTACGTAATAGCGCTTTGTGAAGAAGTTAAAAACTGGGTGTAATGGCGCTTTGTGTAGAAGTTAAAGACTGGGTTTACGTAATAGCGCTTTGTGAATAAATTAAAGCCTAGGTGTAATGGCGCTTTGTGAAAAAGTTAAAGAATGTGTAAACATTTTAAACATGTTTTTCCTCAAGGACCAGGACACGTAAAATGGCCACTGAACACGTTAGTTCTGACGTGTAGAAGAATGATCTTTGTTTTATCATCTCCCGAGATTAGGACTGACTTCTTTTTTCGCTTTCTTGTTCAGTTTCCCGTCTACTGGTTTGAACGCAACAACACCCAATAATACATGATTCGATTTGCAGGCTTGAAGTCACGCGGTTTTAAGGCCGGTATAACGTTCTTAGGTGAGAGGGTTTGAAGCTTGAATTTAGGTAGTATCATGTTAACTTAATTCTTTATATAACAACAACAGTAATTATAATGAACAGTATAGACTAAACAAGGCCAAGAACCAAACATTAAATCAAGTAGATTTTATGAAGAAGATCCGCGTTCATCGATGCAAGCAAAAATCAAACATGCAGTCTTTATGTGCTGTTATTACAATCAGTTTTACAGCACTTCAATAAAAATGGGTAAATTCGAGCAACGCCAAGCTGCTTTATTTTGTAATGTTTAGAAGATATCATTTACTGTTTGAATTGAGGCAGAATCTGACTTTCTTTTATTCCGCTCACAAATTTTTGATTGGATGTAATATATCTGTTTATTCCCCAAAAGGGGACCGAAGGCCGCCTGGAGGGGTAACCTGTTTTAACCACTCGCACGGTAGTGTGTTGTCTGTCAGTTAGTCAGCAGACACTAAATTTGATTGGATATATCTGTTTATTTCCCCGAAAGGGGACCGAAGGCCGCCTGGAGGGGTGACCTGTTTTAACCACTCGCACAGTAGTGTGTTGTCTGTCAGTTAGTCAGCAGACACTAAAATGACGTCATATAAAGGACGCTTACGCTGCAATTTGTACTGTTGTGACGTCAGTAAAATGTGCGCATGCCATGAATCACGAGAATAATTATGAACTCTGTAGGCTACAAGACAGCATGACAAATGAATTTCAAAAGCAAGGAATAAAAAATATTTGTTACTCTTAATTTGGGTTTTATTTACTCTTGAAATAGAACACTTTCGGGGACCCTGCAGAAGTGCACCTGGTAGAATATTGTATAAAGTACCAATTTCTTGTTTCCGTTTGATTTAATGAAGTAAAATTAACTTTTATTTTGTAATAGGTTTGAAACGTAGCCGTGTTTGACTTGCAAGGTATACGTAGAGATAAAGTGAAGTTGAAACCTTTTAAACTCAAAAGGTACCGTAGTCGGTTCAATCACGGTGAAGCATATACTTACACAAAATAAAGAAAATCCTAAAACTCCAAACCGAAACACCGATATCAGGCCTTTCTTCCCGTGGTGTGGAATTCTGTTTCGATCTATATGGCTGGTTTTACTATTGTCACGCTGCTGGTTCGTAGGGAAAGGAACTGTTTATTCTTTTGGAATCTATGCGACTCTAAACGCCACGAGGGAGCGTTAGGTGCACTTTGTTCGAGAATACAATGGATGGGATGCGTGTTTTTTATACGTGGAGAAAAAGACACAAGACTAACCTTACAAAAGAATAAATAAATGTTATATTATTTATTTATGGACGACTACAAAGCCTTTTGTACGGCATCACCCGGCTGATATGTAAATAGAACTGCGTTTTATATAACATAAATAACAACCTAATGTTTTTTAAAGCTTTTACTTTACAAAAGATGATAACATATGGATTCCAATGGCTGAAGCTACAGTTACTAAACCTCAAATCTTTCCATAACAGTCAGAAGGGAAAATGATAATATTATTTTATTATTTGTAAAAATTTCTGTTGTTTCGCTTTATTCCAAGAGTTCTCAGCTACGAATGACGCTATATGGACTAGGTCTTAGAACAGACTAAGATACAAAGTCATTTAAACAGGGCACCATTATTACTTGATTCATCTGACGCGCGGGAAATAAAACTGCTATCGTATGATAATATAAAACATCGTAATACGCGCGTGATGTTCTGTTAAGTGCAGAAAGTAATAATTCCAGTTCTTCGAGATTAGACTTTAGCTAATAGCTTGCGACTGAATGAAAAGGAGTATGAAAATGGTAATTGTACAACGGTCCCTCGGAAACTCCGAAAATTGTTGTATTCGTTTCCAGTAATACGACCTACTACGGTTCAATGTCATCAACTTTCTCTCTCAAATGCGTTACTAATTTAAAATCGTTTCTCATTGTAACGTAAAATAAAGTAACGGACCTCGGAGTAAGGCATTATTGTATGTGTTCTCAATGGAAAACAAAGATGTTGAAAAAAAAACACCGTGGTTCATTAGTAAATAATATGAGAAAATCGACAGCTCAGGCATGTACACACATCTCATTTTACTAACCCTAAAAACTATGACTAACTAAACTGATTAGGATTACTTTCTATTACTTAAAACATTTAATACGGTCTAGTGAATTTATTTTCACAGAAGTAATATATATATGCGTATAGATAGATAGATATGTGGTTAGTACAGACCGATAAATAAATATAGGTACGTAGATAAATACACAGACAGATACGCAGACAGGTGGCCAGATAGACATACAGATAAATAAATAGACAGATGGATAAATAAAGAGACGGGTAGATAGACAAACAGATAGATGGGCAGGTGAAAGGCAGGTAGATAGAGATATGGAAACCTTAATATAACAGTTTAATATTTTCAATTTTTATATCAATTCTAAGTGTTTGGAACTTACAGTTTATCCTTTTTTGTCAGTGGTATTATATGACAGTTTTAGTTTACTTTTATCTATTGTTTGAATGTAAAACCTTGTCTGCAGTGAGAACAGCTGTGATTAACGGGTAAAAGTTGATGAAATATCCATTGATTCCCTGCACAGATTCTAAATATCATTTCTTTGTTACCGAGAAAAATATAAATCGTGCTTCCTTTTGGCTGTGGGCGTGTTATAAGAATGACGGTTAAATCTCACTGTTCGGTCTGACAACAGTTGTTGGCGGTGGGTGGTGTTGACTAACAGCCTTCCCTCTTGTCTATCATTTTGAAAGTAGAATTGGTTATTACAGAGAGTCCTCGAGTAGCTGTGCACAAATTTCACAAAGCAAATAGCAGGGGGAAAAAAATTTGAATTTCGTGCAAAGCTACACGAGGGCTATCTGCCCTAGCAGTGATAGACTAGAGGTAAGGCAGCTAGTCATCATCACCCACCGCCAACTCTTGAGCTACTCTTACCAACGAATAGTGGGATTGACCGTCACCACCGCTGCAAGGGCGAGCATGTTTGGTGAGAGTGGGATTCGAACCCGCGGATTGCGAGTCGAGCGCCCTAACCACCTGGCAATGTCGGGCATTTATTTCCTAGGACTTACTTGTTTTCTTATACATTCATTTGTTATTGTAAAAAATAGTTTGCACCGTTAATTTATTATATGGATTTAGAACTAGCCTCAGCCTCCTAGCCTTTTGAGATCTAATTTGGATTACAGCCGAAAATATCGCTGGCAGCTCGAAACGTCGTTTAAAAACTTCCTAGACAGATGTAGCCCATTTCAAGAACCAAATGTCTTCTAGCCTTTACAAGTTTTGGTTCTATGTCTTTACGTGTTAGACCTGTATGTTAAATTAGCTTTAATATTTAGTGGGATATTTTTTATTTCTCTCCCACATTTTACATTGATAAGAAGTTAATGATAACATTCTGCATTTTTGCAGCCAAGAAATTTCTCGTTATTGAATATCTTAGCAGATATCACTGTCAAAATAAGGATACTGAATATCTTGGCAGAGCTGTCTCTGTCAGAGCGAGAATATTGAGTATCTTAGCAGAGCTATCTCTGTCAGAGGGGGCGTTTACATATTCATTCATGATTTTTTCATTATTAAAGGAATCCTTCCCAGGCTCACCAAATATTTTTTCATCAGCTGGTCAGAATAGAATGTAATATTGTTTTATGGACTGCTAATTAGAGATTCTTGACCAGAGACACCAATCTCTTTGTCAATCAAACCATGGAACACAAAGTTGAACATAAACTAACCCAAATCACTTGTTAATGGGCTTGACCAGAGACACCAATCTCTTTCTCTATCAAACCATGGAACACAAAGTTGAACATAAACTAATCCAAATCACTTGTTAATGGGCTTGACCAGAGACACCA
>NW_013667950.1:74925-82714 GCF_000517525.1 Limulus polyphemus
CTTAAGTTATACAGTTTAAACAGTACCAAACTTATTAAGTTATACAGTTTAAACAGTACTAAAGTTATTGAGTTTCACAGTTTAAACAGTACTAAACATATTGAGTTACACAGTTTAAACTGTACTAAAGTTATTGAGTTTCACAGTTTAAGCAGTACTAAAGTTATTGAGTTTCACAATTTAAACAGTACTAAAGTTATTAAGTTATACAGTTTAAACAGTACTAAACATATTGAGTTACACAGTTTAAACTGTACTAAAGTTATTGAGTTTCACAGTTTAAACGGTACTAAAGTTATTGAGTTTCACAGTTTAAACAGCACTAAAGTTACTGAGTTTCACAATTTAAACAGTACTAAAGTTATTGAGTTTAAACAGTACTAAAGTTATTAAGTTATACAGTTTAAACATTACCAAACTTATTGAGTTACACAGTTTAAACACTTCTAAAGTTATTAAACACTACTAAAGTTCATTGAGGTGTGAATTTATTCCATACCGAAACAAACAGGAAAGCCAACTTTCTGGTTAATATATATATATAATATCGTCACTCTTATAACGCAGCCACGGCCTAATACTGCAGTAATAGGACCTGAACCACGAAACCTTGTGAGCTAAGCACTTGACCACCCTTGGAGTCTGTTTGTTTGTTTTGGAATTTCGCGCAAAGCTACACGAGGGCTATCTGCGCTAGCCGTCCCTAATTTAGCAGTGTAAGACTAGAGGGGAGGTATCTAGTCATCACCACCCACCGCCAACTCTTGGGCTACTCTTTTACCAACGGCTGAAAGGGCGAGCATGTTTGGTGGGATGCGGATTCGAACCCGCGACCCTCAGATTGTGAGTCGAGCGCCTTATCCACCTGGCCATGCCGGGCACCCCTTGGAGTAATACGTAACTTTTCCCCTTCAAAAAACAAAAACGGTGTAACTTACACGTAAACTCAAGATCAAGATTTTCCGAGTGTATGAAATCCGTAGAAATATATCTAAAATGGCAGATAAATAAGTTCTGTGTTGTTTTATTTCATACTTATTTTGTAGAAATGTTTGGAAAACTTTATTTTATTTTTTAGAACTGTCAGTGCACAAGGAAACTCAATCATTTTAGTACTGTTAAAACTTGGAAACTCAATGGGCGAACCAGCAAAATATGCAAGTATATACAAATATATATATATATGTAAGGAGGATTAGCGAATGCTGGAGACAATTTCTCCACATCAGAGGTTTTCAATAGAACATCCACAGTATTTTGGGAGTAGCAGTTTCCTGGAAATAGAACCACTTTATGTTAGAAGAGCATTCGTAAAACGTTGGCATCTTATCAAAAATTAGAGCATGCCAACAAAAAATGGCAAAATTAATAACAAGGAGCACTTAGAATACGACACATCGTGCAATATTTAGTGTGTTTTTTTTTTCAGTCTTGGCTAAACGCCTTCAGTTTACCCAACGTTTTGCAGAATCACGTATTTTCTAATGACGCAAACTAGAAAATTCAATGAAGAAGGCACTTACCAAAAAACACGTTTTATTTCACTAAAATGGTGAACTCTTTACTTGCTCTTTTAAAGTTGTAGATCACGTTGGCATACTTCCACAGTTTAGGACAAAAGTTTACTTTCACAGTCCAGGACAATAGTTTACTTCACAGTCCAGGACAATAGTTTACTCTCACAGTCCAGGACATTACTTTACTTCCACAGTCCAGGACAATAGTTTACTTGCACAGTCCAGGACAATAGTTTACTCTCACAGTCCAGGACAATAGTTTACTCTCACAGTCCAGGACAATAGTTTACGTCCACAGTCCAGGACATTACTTTAATTCCACAGTCCAGGACAATAGTTTGCTTCCACAGTCCAGGACATTACTTTACTTCCACAGTCCAGGACAATAGTTTACTTCCAAAGTCCAGGACATTAGTTTAACTACATTATTTAATTTTTGTACTGCATATTGGTGTATAGAATACATTGTAATATGAGAAACAAACACAAACCATAACTCATTAAATAAAACAACAATCCAGTGTTATAAGGTCGCTTGTTTCCAGTTTCACTTTATTCTTTTAACTTATATCGTGTTACGTAAAAAACATATTATGACTACAGCAACGTATTCGCTTCCAAGTGCCTCAACGGCAAGCTTATAATGCTGAAATTTGAAGCTCGATCCCTGCTGTATAGGCACAACACGGATAGTCTATTGTGCGGCTAATGCTCTTAACAACAAACTCAAAGCACGAATTTCCATTCAATAAATGTTTTATAATATAGAATAAGACACAGATAAAGAGTTCGAAACGTTGTACATACACACGTGTATAACTGTAAATAAACCACGTTCTTAAACAATGATTCACAAGTGTTTTGCGCTAGAGAGAAGTGTTTAAAACTGTTGATTAAGCAACAATTAGACAATGAAAGAACCCTTCGAACCCAAAGACTTATTCAACCCACAGTCCTCGAAAAAGCCAGTGTAGTGACCTATCAGGTAGAAGCGACTCTTCGATAGAATATAATTCGTGATATTTCACTGTTTGTCTAATACACGCGATACGCGCGTGCTGCGGGAGGCCACTTAAAATTGAAAGTTCTCCGAGCTTTAGTGGCTGGAACATTTCATAGAGAAGGGGAAGTAAGTTCCTCGTACCATTGAACATTTCATAGAGAAGGGGAAGTAAGTTCCTCGTACCATTGTCAGATCATATTGATTATAGAATTGCGTGCTGGACAGAAGGAACAAGCACAATATGCAAGGATTGAGAAAATAGTGTTCTACGAAGTTTGTATAAAAAAACTTGCTTGATCATTCAGTTTATTTCTTACCCGTACAAAATCCGTAAAACCGTTTTCGTAGAAACCATAAAAACGTTGGAGAGAAATCCCAGGTTTTCATCTTACCCGCAGAATCTTATAACGAAATGAATAAGTGACTTGTAACACATTCTTGACAGTTTCACTTGCTGCTTGCTGAAAATATATTAGATTAATCGTGGTTTCTAACAGATTATAAGCCATGAAATATGGTCCAGAAGATACAATTGAACAAATTCACTAACACAAACTAAGCCTTGTTAATTACGTACAAATTTTTCCTTTTATCTTCGAGACTAAAAATGTCTTATTAAATGTTTCTTTTAAGAATGTAAACTCTTAATTTCCTGAACCTGCCAAGAACAATAAAATCAAAGACATATACAATAAGCTGATATCAAGAGAATCCAATACTACACAGTGTTTATTTCCCTTCAAGCCTATCCATGGAGACGCATACCACAGATTAATTCCAAGGAATCAAAAATAACACAGTTTACTTGAGAAAAATAGGCCTAGTTTCCATTAGCTTTCAGAATTCATCATCTTAACTACATCTTTTAATTTGGTAGTTTGAAACAAGATAACTTTAATACCAGCTTGATGGCGCAGGGAAAAAGAATAAAGCAGTTTATTTCAGCCGTCGGGACGTTATAATGTGACGGTCACTCTCACTTTTCGTTAGTAAAAGAGTAGCTCAAGAGTTGGCTGTGGGTGGTGTTGACCGGCTGCCTTCCCTCTGGTCTATCACTTCCAAGTTAAAGACGGCTAGCGAAAATAGCCTTCGAGTAGCTTTGCACGAAATTCCAAACAAACATCCATATTTTGCTCTCGTGAAATGCATTTTTAGTGCTACTTACGCGCATGCGCCGTTGCTGGAGATGCAGCTCCCTATTCAATAGAGAGTTATGTCCTTCTTACGTAGATCTGTTTAGATGAGTTTTTATTGTTTTCTATTTTATTTGTCTCAAAAGAAATAAATAAATGAAGACGAAACCTTAATAAAGCTGTTTAAGTCTTCAGGTGTGTCCGTGAAACAGTTGCTACAATATATAAACTTACAGGGTAATGTTGACTGCTATTTATTCCGAATCATAAGTTATATAAAATAAAGGATGGAATAGCGTACAGACTCGTGATTTATTTGATTTAAATATTATAGTTTTTGGATGTAGCTGTAGTTATACTACGATGATTTTATGTGTAATGGAATACATTTATCTTTCATGTTTAACATTATTTCACTTGAGGTAGGTGGCGAAAAGCAAAGAACGTTAGAAATAGGTAAAGGGTTTTGGTTTTGGTTTATTACATATATCTCGCACAGCTAACAAAGGCTATGTACACTAGTCGTTCGTAATTTTCAAATGATAATACTATAGAGGGAAGGCAGCCACTCAATAGCACACATCTCCAACATGCTTAGGCTATTCTAATCAAATACTGGAATTTGACAGTGATTCTTATAACGCACTCACGACTCAGCTCCAGAGTGTGAAGCGCTTTTTTTTTTTCAACAACCGGACCCCAACCTTGAATCCACATTCTGACACACCACTAGTACAATGTATAAAACATATTTACTTGCGAGTGCTTATGGGTGAAAAAAGTATCAAATTTATATATTTTTGTCATATAAATTATTTTTATTTCCCCTATTTATATCGCAGACAGAGAATAATTACCAAATATATATATATATATATGTTTATTTGTTTTTATCATGTGTTTCTAGTTTGAGTTAATATATGTGGAAGTCCAGCCAGGAGCTGTGTCAGCATCAAGTATAGTATCCAATGATTTCTGTTTTACTTCCAAATAAAAAAAATTACTTTTTACTGTAATATCTCAGTAAATCTCGCTAGCTACGTTAAAGAATTTTGGGTTATATGTCAGCAGCATCAATGCGACAGACGAATAACACTGACGATGGTTACTGTGACTAATGTTTAAGCCAGTGGACGCTTCCAATTGTCTAACAGTTTTTAAAGTTTCCCGATTTCTCAGACACGACATCGTCTGAGAAAAAAAAAATACATACGATTAACGACCATGAAGTTTATATCCCTCTTTTTTTTGTTCGATATTTTCTTTGCTTTAAAAGAAAACTCCAGTATACCAGCGTGAGTGATAGAGTTGAATGTAACGTCTGTATGAAAAATGGAACAAAAAAGAAAAAAAAGCACTGTCTATTTCTCTTCTAAACAATTCCACACTTTGTCCGATAAAATTAAACCCTAGATCTTGTTGGTTGGCTTGAGCGAAAAGCCACATTGGGCTATCTGGTGTGTCCATCCCTAGTTCTTGTTGGTTGGCTTGAGCGAAAAGCCACATTGGGCTATCTGGTGTGTCCATCCCTAGTTCTTGTTGGTTGGTTCGCTTTAGTGCAAAGCTACTTGGGCTCTCTGCTGTGCCCATCTCTAGATCTGGTTGGTTGGTTCGCTTTAGCGCAAAGCCACATTTGGCTCTCTGCTGTGTCCCCCCCCCTAGATCTGGTTGGTTGGTTGGCTTTAGCGCAAAGTCACATTTGGCTCTCTGCTGTGTCCCCCTCCCTAGATCTCGTTAGTTGGTTGGCTTTAGCGCAAAGCCATATTGGACTATCTGCTGTCTATAGTTCTTGTTAGTTGGTTTGCTTTAGCGCAAAGCCACATTTGGCTCTCTGCTGTGTCCCCCACCCCTAGATCTGGTTGGTTGGTTCGCTTTAGCGCAAAGTCAAATTGGGTTATCTGCTGTCTCTAGAGCTTGTTGGTTTGTTTCTTTGTAATTAAACACAAAGCTACACAATGGGCTAACTGCGTTCTCTGCCCACCACGGGTATCGAAACTCGGTTTCTAGCGTTGTAAGTCCGCAGACATACCGCTTTGCTATTGGGGGGCCCCCATTGAGTTATCTACTGTCTTTAGATCTTGAGCCAAATTGATTGTGGATCTTGAAGCTACGACTTCTGTTGGTAAGGCATAATTTTGATGTCATTTATGAAAACATTTTATTCAGTTAGCTATGATAAAACACTGCGTTACAAGCTATTTCTTTAATTTTCATCTTCTATAATTTCCCCAGCTTCAATAACTAAAATGTTTAAAATATTACGATGCTTTCTGAACAAAATATAAAATAGATAAAAAATCAAGTTTCGTGGTTCTTATCGAGTTCAGGTATCTACGTAGTAGTTTGTTAATTTGACATATATCTTCCATAACGGTCAAAAGGGTGAGAGGACATTGAAAACCTGATTACTGTTGGTTTGTTTTAGAGCAAAGCCACATTGGGCTATCTGTCGTATTCACCGCGGGGAATCGAACCCCGTATTTTAGCGTTGTAAGTCTGTAACATACCGCTGTCTTACCGGGGGACTGACAAATGATATTATTCAAGGTATTTCGTGTATAAACTAAGTAAAAAAAAAAAAATTAATGTTACCGAAGTATTATGTGTTTCCTTTATATAGCTAAAATAATAATGTCTGAATATTCTTATTCGGATTTAAACCTAAAAGAACAATTATAATATTTCGTTCCGGAAACTTCATTTTTGTTTCAAAGTGTATAAAATAATGTTTAGATTACTATAACAATTCCACTTTGACTGATGGAGCTTTTATTAATTACCTAGTTACGTTCTTTCTGTTGGAAAGTGTAATTATGCTTTAACTGCTTAATAACTTAGGCCTGTGTGAATTTTAGTATAACAACCAGCGGCGTGGAAGAATATTCAGAAATTAGCTCAGTATTATTCTTTTGAATAATAATATATACATAGAGAGAGAGTTTGTTTGTTTGTTTTTAAGTATGCACAAAGCTGCACAAGGGCTATGTGTGCTCTGCCCACCACGGGTATCGAAACCTGGTTTCTAGCGTTGTAAGTCCGCAGACCTACCGCTGTGCCACTGGGGGGCTATAGAGAGAGAGAAACAATATGAGTTGGTGTTAAAAGATGTATTTTAATGTGTTTTTGTGTTTACTATGCTGTGGTAATAGTAGAATTTGCGCTCAATCTCTTATGTTCCTTATCATTACAACTAACGAAATAAAACACTCATATTGCATACGTACATAAATTTAAAAAACTACACCAAAAGCAAATGTAGAATTTAGTGTGTATGTGTATATATACAATTAAACGTATTTTGTTCTCTTATCGTATTGATCTTTACACACTTTGGCTATTTTATGTCTTATTTCACATCAGAATCTAATACATATAGAGCACTGAACAATTTTGAAATTAAAGTTCTTGCTCTTTAAAATGTGATAATTTTAAACAGTCATTCTACTGAGTTTGCTGAACATCCAGCAAACAGCACTCAAGCTAAGTTACAAGTCAGAGTCTACTCTCATCTGCCTGCTGTACAGATCAGATAACTTTCTTTCTTTCTATAGAGTTTATTCAACATTCACCAAACACAACACTCAAGTTAGGATGTTTGATATAGACTATAATTTCCCCTATATAATTCCTTTTTTGTCTTTTTTAGTTTTTCGAGATGATTTTCGCGTCAGTCCTAAGAACACACGAGTGGCAGTTGGAGAAACCGCAATGCTGGAATGTACACCGCCCAGAGGTCATCCGGAACCCGAGGTATCATGGGAGAAAGATGGCCGATTAATAAGCGTTGGGACAGGCCGGATAAGGATGGTGGGTCAGGGTAACCTGGTCATAGAAAATATTCGCCAAGATGATGAGGGACGGTACAAATGTATAGCCAAGAACATGGTTGGGGAACGAGAATCGCCTGTAGCCACCTTAGCCGTGAACGGTGAGTATTCCCTTTCTGTTACGTAATCACGAATAAATTCAAATAATTTAACTCCAACATAGTATCAAGCCCATTAACAAGTGATTTATCAAACCATGGAACACAAAGTTGAACATAAACTAATCCAATCTCTTTGTCTGGTGTCTCTGGTCAAGCCCATTAACAAGTGATTTGGATTAGTTTATGTTCAACTTTGTGTTACTGGTTT
>NW_013667950.1:83558-90161 GCF_000517525.1 Limulus polyphemus
CTTAATAAGTTTGGTACTGTTTAAACTGTATAACTTAAGTACTGTTTAAACTGTATAACTTAATAACTTTAGTACTGTTTAAACTGTGAAACTCAATAACTTTGGTACTGTTTAAACTGTATAACTTAATAAGTTTGGTACTGTTTAAACTGTATAACTTAAGTACTGTTTAAACTGAGTAACTCAATAACTTTAGTACTGTTTAAATTGTGAAACTCAATAACTTTAGTGCTGTTTAAATTGTGAAACTCAATAACTTTAGTGCTGTTTAAATTGTGAAACTCAATAACTTTAGTACTGTTTAAACTGTGTAACTCAATAACTTTAGTACTGTTTAAATTGTGAAACTCAATAACTTTAGTGCTGTTTAAATTGTGAAACTCAATAACTTTAGTACTGTTTAAACTGTGTAACTCAATAACTTTAGTGCTGTTTAAACTGTGAAACTCAATAACTTTAGTACTGTTTAAACTGTGAAAGTTAATAAATTTAGTTCTGTTTAAACTTAAAGTTCATTCTGTAAAACGAATGAGTTTCTGGTGTTTCATTTTGAAGGAAGATTACTTATATATGTTTTTATTTTCAGTAAAACCGTTTTTTATTCGAGAGCCTAAAGACGTTTCGACGCTAGCAGACACAAATGTGGAATTTGAATGCAAAGTTGGTGGCGATCCTCGGCCAAATATCGCCTGGCGACGAAAAGATGGCAAAATGCCAAATGGAAGGTATAGACCAATTTTCATTCAACAAACTACATGTTGGGAATGTTTTATGTGCCGTCTTGTAGATAGATATCAGCTTTTCCCTATTTCAAATATGGGACCATATCAAACAAAGAAACAAATAAATAGTTAGTATGAATTGTTACGGCAAAATCACGGTTACTTGGATAAATTATCTACTGTTTGATAAAGCAAAATGTTTAAAAAGGATATGCTTCAATACAATGACATCTTTATTCGGTCATTTTACAGAGCTGAGATGAAAGAAGATAAAAGCCTCCGGATCAAGCATGTCTTTCCTGCTGATGAAGGAATATATATCTGTGAAGCAAAAAATCCTGTTGGATCTGTCTCAGCCTCAGCAACCTTGACAGTGCACTGTAAAGATTTATTTTGTATAGGTTATATGCTTTTTCCGAGAGTTGTTAGCTAGCGTATGAAAACAATAAACGTGTCATCTAATAAATCCAGCTTGTTAGAATAAGACAATAAACTATAAAATCAACTTCGAAATCACTGAAAACAAATCAAGATAACGAGAAATTACTTTATTTTGTTATTCTGTTTCTATTCTGTCTTTATTTTTGAAATGAGTTTTTAAGGTATTTAATTATACAACGGTTATTTTTCTTTTCAATTACCCCCTCCTCCTCTCCTTTTCTTGAGAGTGTTGTTTGTGTTCAACAGTTCAAGTAAAAACTAATATTCGATTTGTACTTCTAACCTTTTAGTGATAATGACTGGTCATGATTTAGGCTTCCCATAATTACGATACTGACAATTCCAATCGAGTCACTATCTAATATACTTTATAAACTGAAAGAAAGAAGAAGAAGAGAAAATCTAACAGTCCTTATTAATATATTCTCCCAAAAATTGTGATTGGTTAAGAGCCATAAGATGAGCATGTAGGAAAGTCACGTGTGTAGTACACGCTGCTAGACGTTAGATATTTCGATGTTATTTGTGAAAGACAAATAAAAAAAAATTGAAGGCTGTAGCCACAGGGGAATGGAGGTGTTAAAAGACTTGAAGGCTGCAGCCAGAAGGGAATGGAGCTGTTAAAAGACTTGAAGGCTGTAGCCAGAAGAGAATGGAGCTGTTAAAAGACTTGAAGGCTGCAGCCAGAAGAGAATGGAGCTGTTAAAAGACTTGAAGGCTGTAGCCACAGGGGAATGGAGGTGCTAAAAGACTTGAAGGCTGTAGCCAGAAGGGAATGGAGCTGTTAAAAGACTTGAAGGCTGCAGCCAGAAGGGAATGGAGCTGTTAAAAGACTTGAAGGTTGCAGCCAGATGGGAATGGAGCTGTTAAACGACTTGAAGGCTGCAGCCAGAAGGAAATGGAGCTGTTAAAAGAATTGAAGGCTGTAGCCAGAAGGGAATGGAGCTGTTAAAAGACTTGAATGCTGCAGCCAGAAGGGAATGGAGCGGTTAAAAGACTTGAAGGCTGCAGCCAGAAGGGAATGGAGCGGTTAAAAGACTTGAAGGCTGCAGCCAGAAGGGAATGGAGCTGTTAAAAGACTCTCATCAAAGTTCTAAAGGAACAATTTTAAGTAATGTAGAACAATCCAATGTACATAGTAGCTTTTACAAAATACATATATTATTTTACTAAGTTTTAGCATGATGAGCAAGAGAGTTTACACAATACATCCTGTCAGTTATACCCTCAAACCCAGATGTAAAACTCTCTATTTTTGAGGGTTTCATTAGAGGGGTAGATTAGCGAGAACAATTTTAGTTTACACACCTAAAACAATATTCAAAGTAAAAACATTCTAGGTTTGTTAAGGTTCCATAAAGTTACTCTAATATCATGGTTAACAATGACAAAAAGCATCTTTTCAACTTATAAACACGTTTTTAGTAAACAAGAATTTCTATCGCATTTGGGATCAAATACATGGTCTTTAAAGGAAGCTATTTTTACAATAGATTGCTTCAATTTGTACTCCAGGGTATGCACGGAAATACTGCGTGTCCACAAACTGCCCATTGCCTATGTGTGAAAAGAAAACCTGCTTACGACAAGACTTTGAATATCATGTGGGTCCTATAAAACAAGACTTTGAAAATCATATTGGTCCTTTAAGGCAAGGCTTTGAAAATCATGTGGGTCCTATAAAACAAGACTTTGAAAATCATATTGGTCCTTTAAGGCAAGGCTTTGAAAATCATGTGGGTCCTAGATACATTCTACATTCTTCTCACCGGTTTCATTTATTATCCAAAACAAAGAACCAAAGTAGTAAAGAATTGACGCTTTTTTATTTATGAAAATATAGTGTTCACAGTGCATACACAGAAATTACTAGGGCTTGTGGAAGATGACTTATTCATATGTATAAGAGAAATTAGTCTGAATGCTCTCCATATATATATTTATTACCAATCGAAAGTTCTGTGGTTTTAAGAGGTAAAAATTTTTAAGTAACAACAGATACTTATATCATTATGCAAAGACATGGAGTACACATGCATTTAATTAATTCTAACATTGTTTCATATTTTTTGAACCAATTTCAGCACGACCAGCGTTTCTAGTGAGGCCAAAGAACCAACGAGTTGGTTTGAACAGTAATGTTAAGTTTGAGTGTATAGCAACAGGAAATCCTCCACCATCAATCTTTTGGACAAAGGAAGGCAATCAGGTTCGTGCCCAAATTTACAATCATTTAAATCAACTTCAAATAAATATCGATGTATAAATGTGTATTTTGGGTTATTTATTTTGTCTCATATGAATATGTGTGCATTCTCATTTTCTTTTACTTTTGCATATTCCAACTAACGGACTAATCTTTTTATAATAAGTGCTAAGTTTCAGAACGCCGTTTTCTACTTAACATTGTTCTCCACGTTTTCGCATTATAATAGTTTAAATATTGGCCTAATGCTGCAAAAGCTAAAGAAGGTTTGAGATTAAAATGTCAGCTTCACCACAACACGCCTTGTTCCGATCCTCTCACTTGCAGGCCTTAATGTTTCCTCTACTTCTTGTTCTTCAATACTTACAGGTCTTAATGTTTACCAATACTTGTTTTCAATACTTGCAGGCCTTAATGTTTACCAATAGTTGCTGTTCAATATTTACAGGTCTTAATGATTACCAATAGTTGTTTTTCAATATTCACAGGTCTTAATGATTACCAATAATTGTTTTTCAATATTTACAGGTCTTAATGATTACCAATAGCTGTTTTTCAATATTTACAGGTCTTAATGATTACCAATAGTTGTTTTTCAATATTTACAGGTCTTGATGTTTACCAGTAGTTGTTTTTCAATATTTACAGATCTTAATGTTTACCAATAGTTGTTTTTCAATACTTACAGGTCTTAATGTTTACCAGTAGTTGTTTTTCAATATTTACAGGTCTTGATGTTTACCAGTAGTTGTTTTTCAATATTTACAGATCTTAATGTTTACCAATAGTTGTTTTTCAATACTTACAGGTCTTGAGATCACAGCTTGTCATGTAGGAATTCCAACATCTTAGCTACAAGTTTTCAAGTTTTAACACAACAGAAGCTCACAAAGCATCCCTTTACCATACCTGTTACTTCCAAGTAGGCCTTAGTCATAGCTGATTCTACTACAGAGAGGGCAGAACACACGTAATACCCCCGATCATCTTTAGTAACTCCAGAAATCACAAGGGTTCCTTCTTGAGTTACCGAAAATCTTCCATATGTGTTGTCAGGAAACATCAAGACCTGTAAATATTGAAAAACAACTATTGGTAAACATTAAGACCTGTAAGTATTGAAAAACAACTATCGGTAAACATCAAGACCTGTAAGTATTGAAAAACAACTACTGGTAAACATCAAGGCCTGTAAATATTGAAAAACAACTACTGGTAAACAACCACAGCTTCCAAATGGGAGTTCAAACTATCAAAACTACAATGACCACAGCTTCTAAGTGGGAGTTCAAACTATCAAAACTACACTGACCACAGCTTGCCAGGTGGGAGTTCAAACCATCAAAACTACAATGACCACAGTTTCCAAGTGGGAGTTCAAACTATCAAAACTACACTGACCACAGCTTGCCAGGTGGGTGTTCAAACTATCAAAACTACAATGACCACAACTTGCCAGCTGTGATCTCCAACCATCTAAGTTACATTGATCACAGCTTGCTAAGTGGTAGTTCCAATCATGTAAACTACACTGACCACAACTTGCCAGCTGTGATTTCCAACCATCTAAGTTACACTGGCGGCTTTGATTTTAAAAGAGGTGGGAGTTGGTCATCTAGGAGAGTTCTGGATTTTGGAGCTGGTGAGCCAGGTTTAAATTCCATGCAGTACCACAAAATATTCCATGCATTTTAATCTGTGGGTGTGTTATAAGAGTAATAGTCAATCTCTTAGAGTGGTGGAGTCCTCCTGCCACTGGGCTGTCTTCCCTCTGGTCTGTAGTTCCAGATTAGTGAAGGCTGCAGATAATATTAATAGCTTTGCCATAAATACAAAATACAGATAGCCCTCGTGTAGCTTTGCGCGAAATTCAAAAAACAAACAAACAATACATCAAAGAATGTAAATATTTGTTGCAGCTTAAAGTTTAAAACTGTTAGAAACCCATTTTACAGCAAGTGAAATGTAATATAATTCAGAGAAATTTAGAGAAAAATAGTTGCGTAAACTGAACAGTAGCAGCCAGCTTTCTATTTCTGATTTATCTTGTTCTGGTTAACTGGTTTCTTTTTAAATGAAATGATTTTAATCCACATAATGTATTTGAAATGGAACATGTGTGGCCAGATATAATCTGAGAAATCGATCTAGACACTGTGTAAAGTAAGAAGATTAGTTAAAATTTTTTTCATGTTGAGAATTGTGGAATGTATTATTATTATTGTATACGTTGTTATACTTTTTAAAAAAATTATATAGTTCTTAACTATGGGATATTTGTGTATGGAAAATCCATCTACACAGTTTTGGGAAGAAAAAAATGAACTCAATTCAAAAGAACTTCCATTAAATTAAACTTGCTAAGTTCAAACTATCAAAAATACACTGACCACAGCTTGCCAGGTGGGAGTTCAAACTATCAAAACTACACTGATCTTTATTTCTGAGGACCAACTCCCACCTCTTTTAAAGTCAATGTCTCAATCTTTATTTCTGAGAACCAACTCCCACCTCTTTTAAAATCAAAGCCTCAATCTTTATTTCAGAGGACCAACTCCCACCTCTTTTAAAATCAAAGCCTCAATCTTTATTTCAGAGGACCAACTCCCACCTCTTTTAAAATCAAAGCCTCAATCTTTACTTCAGAGAACCAACTCCCACATTTTTTAAAATCCAAGTCTCAATCTTTATTTTATTGTGAATTTCAAAATGAATGTTCACACACAATTTCATCCATATTTAATTCATCTAAAAATTGTGTTTTTATAAATAATTTTAGAACTTTAAATACACAATGACTGTATAACGGAAACTAAAATCTACTGAAACTATGGCATTTCAAACTCTGTTTCTCTTTGTTTTGGTTAATTACATAGATAATGCTGTCTCTTGGGAACAATGATTCCCAACGAGTGGAGTGCACTGATAAAGCTTGTTGACACATTCTGAACTGAATGATAGTTATTCTAACTGTTACATTGACATAAAACTGTGCTCAAGAACTTACAGATTATAAACACCTAAAGGATTAGTAGCGAAGGAAGATAAATATCGTTATTGTAATCCCACCTGAATAAGGATGCTTTATCTGGTAATTATTTACTTTTGTACTGGTTATAAAGGAAAGCATTTAATAACACATAACTGTGTGTAATTATTTACTTTTATACTGGTTATAAAGGAAAGCATTTAATAACACATAAATGTATGTATTTATAAACCCGAATCACCTTC
>NW_013667950.1:90596-99297 GCF_000517525.1 Limulus polyphemus
AATAAGGATGCTTTATCTATGTAATTATTTACTTTTGTACTGGTTATAAAGGAAAGCATTTAATAACACATAACTGTGTGTAATTATTTACTTTTATACTGGTTATAAAGGAAAGCATTTAATAACACATAAATGTATGTATTTATAAATCCGAATCACCTTCATCCAAAGCTGTAGCTGACCTTCCACCTCCGGTCATTGTTCTTGGTCCAGTCAACCAAACTCTTCCTCATCGCACGTTGGCGATGTTGCCCTGCGAAGCCTCGGGAACTCCCACTCCACACGTGACATGGTCCGTGAACTCCTCACCGTTGCCGAAGAATGACCCACGTTACGTTGTTCTGGACACAGGAACCTTACAGATAGACAGTATGTGTAGACTTATTATAAAGATTATTATCGTTATCATATCTACTTGTATTTTTTCATATCTTTTAGCAGTTAAATAAATATTGTTAAAAGTGGATTAACCATAGTTTTAAAGATAGGAAACTTGCCACGAGATTATCATGTTCTGATTTGTTGAACGTAATGGATTATCTTTATTATTATTTAAAACTAATCTTTCCTTAAGCACCCATATTATTAACCCGAATAATCCTGTCGTTATATTTCGCCGCTCTCCAATTACATTGTATTCGAAATTTACCAAACTGGAAACACTAGGTGTCGCTAGGAATTGTAAGTGGAATTCGCCTAAAAATAAAAGGAGTCATCGCCGTCTTTGGTAAATTTTTACAATAGGTTAAATGAAGCAAGTAACGAATTAGATAAATGTTTACATTAAACAGACGTGTTTAACGGTTATTTTTTTTCGATACTTTTTTATCGCTTTAACAATATGTTACTAAATTTTGTAAATAAACATCACCAGGAAGGAAGATAGGTCTGCCTAAACTCAACTGTGCCTACAGTTCTAATCTGACAGAGAAGATAAATTTGATAACAAGTTCAAGACGCAGCAATCGGAAAGCGGCGGAAGATAAGAACTGGATTATTCCGGTTACAATATCATAGAGTATTATTACCTCGTAATACGTTTGCTAGTATGTAAAAATTTACCCAGCGTTTAGTTATATAAACAAACTTATTAAGTGAAAATTAACATCTTCAACTTTTTATTCACAGCGTATCACGGCAATACAACCATAAAAATACTGTCTACGTTGAATGTTTATTACGTACTAAAATGTTGGTGTATGTACATTTTATTATTAGAAATTATCAACTAGATTCTGGACGACTGGCGTTAGGCTTAAAAATTGACATCGTCTGTTGTAGCTGTTTCTTACAACAAAGGGAAAAAACTGGCTTTACTTACATGTTTTAACAATAACACTGTCGGTTACACTGTGAAAAGTACAAAGGGACTCGCATGAAAAGCAACTTAGAGTCTGAAAATTATTGCCACATTGTATAAAGTCATGCACAGACACGATTTAGAAGATGTGTGATAAAGATCATTCAGAATGGACAGTCTGACAAGCTCTTTCTTGTAATACGACAGCGAAATTAAATTAACATAGGAGCAATACATACAAGCACTTAGTTTCAAAATTAATCAACGTATTAAGTCATAACAGTTTAAATGTTTAGGAAATAGGAATAATACCTACCAGTCAGATTAAACTATTTCCCATTAATAATTATGACTTGTTTATTAACATAAATATTATTTATTATCGTAAGCTACATAAACAAATTGAACTGTTATCTAACACTTACTAGCTGAAACTACATAAACAAAATTATAACTTACTAACAGAAACTATTTAAAAAGATTGAACTGGTTATTAGCATAATCCTGACTTACTGGCAGGACACGCACACAAGCAGCACAACAGGGATATTTAGTTTCAAAACGTTTACAGACATATCACACTATTTCACACCAGTTGATATAGAAACAGCACTAGGATATTTTAAATAGTTCTTTCCCAATAGTTTCTCATTTTACTGTCCCTGCAGGTTTACAACGTTCAGATTCTGGACTGTATACGTGTACTGCCTCCAGCGAGATTGGGGCAACATCCTGGAGTGCATCTCTTTCAGTAGAATGTAAGTGATCATATTGGAGCTTAGTAATAAGTAGTATAGAGGTCTTCACTATCTTTTATACACAGATACTCTTGTATTAATACTCCACCTTTTATTTCAGAGTGGTAGTTGCACTTGGTCTTACTGTAGTTGGAATTGAATATGCTTGTTTTTCTAAAGTTTAATTTCTATATATGTTTTAGTGTATTTGATAGTTTCACTAAATTATATGGTAGAGAAAAGTACACATATAGAATTAAATATATCACTGCTGAATTATAGAACAAAAACTTAAAATAACTGGAAAGAATTAATTCATCAGTTGGATATCCTTGCTGTTAGCGGTACTTTCGGTCGTAATCCCAATAATATCTCAAGAGATTTGGCCAGCGTAGGAGGTTTAAATCCATACGTTACCCATGTAAAATAATCATAATAATAAGTAATACGTAATGCAAAAATAAAATTTATACATACATTAAATATATTAATCAATATTGTAAATGGACACAAGCATTCAAGAGACAACAGAACTTAAGAAACACAAGAAATGCTAGTTGCAGTGTCATCGATTCCCTGTTCATCATGTCTTTTCTTTTTTAAATTTCACAAGTAAATGGAAAACAATTTCGTAGTAAGACACAAATCAATGAAGTTTTTACTAGTAATTGTCAAAATAAAAACTGGTAAAGTTTTACTTAAAATCTGCAAAAAATAACACGGAAACTCGGCATTTACAACCGAAGCTCCTTTTTTATTATTTTTTCCTAAGTTGCATCCACGTTTGTGTTTTATTTTATTCTCGTCAACTGGTTATTGTAAACCAGGGCACTACAGTTTTTTTATAATGAGAAAATTGAATGAAGATGTAAGTTTATGATGTACTCACTAAGCACGCAAGGTATGACATAATTAATCTTATCCACGAACCACGTAGCTCCAAGGAATCCAAACGCCATCTTTCATCGGATGCCTGATCCATCATCTTTTCCTGGACCACCAAGCAAGCCAACTGCTGTTAACATAACAGAAACAGCCGTAACGTTAACGTGGCGCCGGAATCCGGATGTTGGGCAGTCTCTTCTAATTGGTTACAATGGTAAGAGGAAAGAACGTGTACTAGTAATCGTATTTTTTGTAACACAATCCTTAAACCGTGTGTGTGATCTCTCTATCCTACTTAATAGCACGGTGTATTTATAACACAATTATTTAATACTTGAGACACTTGAATACAAAGTTATATGGCAACACCATATATATATAAAAAAGCGTTACACGAGCTTAAACGCAACTTAAGAAAAGTTAGTCGTGCAGTGAAGTTTTCTGAACGCTATCTGCCGTTATTCAATTCTTTGAACCTTTAGCCACTGTTAAAATATAAAGATGTATTTAATATTGCACAGTGTGATACTGCAATGTCTACAGTATGTACATCCATACAGACTCACTTGTACAAATATAAATAGGGAACATGTGCAAAGTAGACACAAACTGAGAATATACAAATCTATAATCATAACTTTGTTTTAAACAGTGGGCTCTTTTGGTTTGTCGATGGACAGAGCACAGATAATCCATTTGTTTTGAACTTCGTGCAAAGCTACACGAGGGCTATCTGCGCTAGCCGTCCCTAATTTAGCAGTGAAAGACTAGAGGAAAGGCAGCTAGTCTTCACCACCCACCGCCAACTATTGAGCTACTCTTCTACCAACGAATAGTGGAATTGACCGTCACATTATAACGCCCCCACGGCTGAAAGGGCGAACACGTTTGGTGTGACGGGGATTCGAACCTGCGACCCACAGATTACGAGTCAAGCGCCCTAACCACCTGGCCATGCCGGGCGCAAAGTAAGGAAGGAGTACAGTATCTAATCTCGTATTTTATACAATTTTTGCTTCCTTAACGGGTACTCTTAGCTAGTTACTATAAACTCAAACGTATAAATGATGACTGCTGTGAAGCAGTGAGATAAACGATCTTCTGAGGTCACCAAACCCAGATTTTAAGATAATGCAAAAAATGTTTTTCTAACAGAACAAAACTTTACTTCACTCAATTGGCTGAATTCGTGAGAATAAAAATGTATTGAGACTTCGTCAGATTCATATTGACCTTCCTCGAAGTTTAACCGACTGAGTTAAGAAAAAAAAAAAACACGGAATGTTTAAACACAACCCGAACAAAACTGGATTCGCTTTAAACGGGTAAAAAGTAGGCGGGTCCTATATTCACCGTTGGTTGCAATAAGAATTGGAATTTTTATATTTGTGGGACATATGCGCACGTGAGCTAAACGGATTGGTCAGGGACCCCTTAAGAGTCAAGTGTAGCCACTTACTGACCAGAGAGAAAGCAGCAAGCTACCAGCACCCACGCCACAAATACTTTGTCCTATTATTTGAACCGAATAAAGATATTTATCGTCACTTTTATAATGCTGAACATATTCAGCGCTGCGTCTCGAACCTCAGACCAATCGATTCGAAGCCACATTGAGTATAAACATTTTATTTAACCAGATTGTTTAAAAACTTTTAAAACATCTTTTTGCAATCAATATTTTTTTATGAATTCAGCTTGTAGCTTTGTATGTATGTTTAACTCCTCACACAGTACTGGAGCTCCACCATTAACCATAATTTCTTCTAAAGCAACTCAAGGGAAGTCCGCACTCGAAAATAAGTTACATTAGGACACCATCTGTAGTACCTAAGCACGTTTGCTAAGTTTAATCCCAGTAACTTATGAGTGGGGTATAAACAAAGCTTCAAACATGGTGCCCCGTGCCCCCGCAGTAAGCCAGGAACACAAAATTCGATACATATTCTGGTTCAGCGACCATGAAAATCTACCCCTAGACCCCCCATCATACCTGAGTGGCCTTCCGGGCGTATTTTAGCCCCCTTAGTAAGAGGGCTACGCCATTTTTATATAAGGATAACCCAAGTCACCCCTGATTCCGAGTGCCAAGTTGGGTTCTGTTAGCTCTGAGAGGGGGTCGTAGACAAACAAACACAAACAACGTGAATTCATATAAGGGATAAATCAACCAAGGAAAAGCACAGATAATACAGAACAACATATTATGATACTGTGAATAGTTAAGTAGCTAGCTTACCTAAAAGTGATAAGAATTTGTTTACTTAAAATTACTCGTTTTTAAAGCAAAATAACTTGAAATTATAGCAATTGTTCTCGACATTTGTTTCCAATCCTTTTTGTTATGCACATGAATTTTCTTTGAATTGCTTCAGGTTCATGTATCAACATTTTTTGTAAATGTACAATATCAATCAGTATATTTGTATCTTTTTTTATTTTTTTAAGTGGAATATTATAGTAGTGACCTACAGACTGGATGGTTGTTGGCTGCCCACAGAATACATGGGGAGTCCTTCGCAGTCCAAAATCTTCGCCCGGATACAAGATACATATTTTTGGTCCGAGCAGAAAACTCCCACGGACTTGGTCCGCCAAGTCCATTTTCTGATGTAATCAGAACAATAGGTAAGCTTCTTGGTGTTAGTCGACTTTAAATGGACAAATCCACAAAACATCAATAACAACCGCTTTCTGAGCGAAACAATATAAACTTTACTTTTACTGTTGTTTCTGCTAACAAAGGAACCTGATGACACTGTTAAAAAATAGTTAGCGATGATCATTTTGACGTCACTATTTGGACCATATAACAAATTTTGTGACATCCGATTTTGATGCCCCCATCTTCTTACTTTAGGACTTCATCTTCATATGCTACCAGATTTTGACCAAGAAGAAGCACGCCTGCGCTTAAGTATGTGTATTATTGGATTAAAAGATGTTCGAGCCATTAATTCAACAACAGTTAAGCTTGCATGGGAGGTGAGTAATGCGTTTAGGGTTTTATATATTTATTTTGTTTGGATCAAAAACAAACTTATTTAACCAAACCCGTTTAAATTGTCTGGTAACGTTCGTGTTTGTTTTTTGTGATAGCTCAAAGCTACAGAATGGGCTATCTGCGCTCTGTCCACCGCGGGAAATCGAACCCCACATTTTTTATTTAATCAGTAGTGTTTCGAAATGGTTTATTTTTTTTTTTTTTACAATTTAACAGCAGCGTACCGTTTAAGCTTGCCCACGAGTGGCACAGCGGTACGTCTGCGGACTTATATCGCTAGAAACCGGGTTTCGATACCCGTGGTTGGCAGAGCACAGATAGCCCTTTGCTGTAGTTTTGTGCTTAACTACAAGCAAACAAACCGTTTAAGCTTGGAATGGTTTTCAATCAAGTAGACTCTTACAAGGGAATTTTCTGACATTATAAGTGGTACACTAATGTCTTGTTAAATCTAGTTGTTTCCCACTCTCACTTCTCCTATAACACCTACCTCTACAAAATCATTCCCTTCTAGAAGATTCTTACTGTTTAGAGACCTAAGTCCACTTAGAACAGCGTATATATATATATTGTTTGTTTTTCAAATATTACAGCCTCATCTCGACTTAAAGAAAAGCTCAGTATGAAGAATTAATTCATATATTATTTAATCGCATCTAACCCCCCCCCCCCATTCCTCACACGTACACTAACAGTTTAAACAGGTTACAAAGTCTAAAAATAGAGGCTCCTGGTTGGTCAGTGGTAGTCCATTGTGTAGCTTTGCGCTTAACAACAAACAACCAAAACGAACTTCGTCAGAAATAAAATGCTGTTAATGAAGATCACTCCCCACCCTCTCCTCCATAACCACAAAATCACTCTCCTTACTACAGATGGTTTGTTTTAAATTCCGCGCAAGCTCCACGAGGGATACACGCGTTAGCCGTCCCTAATTTATCAGTGATAGACACCACTCACCGCCAACTCTGGAGCTACTCTTTTACCAACGAATAGTGGGATTGACCGTCACATTTATAACTCCCACACAACTGAAAGAGCGAACATATTCGGTGATGGGGATTCGAACCTGCGACCCTCATATTGCCAATCGAGCGCCGTAATCACCAGGCCCAACACTTCAAAAAGATAATAAGCCTGTTAACTAATTGTATACATCGAGTTTAGCTGCTGACCAAACAGGTCGTTAACAAAATAATCATGAGTACATTCGGTTTGCCAAACTTTCCGCTAAAAACAGCGTTGTATTCTCGTTCTCAGATGCAGGGTGATCAAAACTACGTCGAGGGATTTTACATCAGATTTAGAGATGTTAATGGCGGATCTCGCAAGTACAATATGATGACGGTGTTGACTGGGTTGGCCTCTTCTTATGTCCTCACGGGCTTGCGGAAGTTCACCAAGTACGAGTTTTTTCTTGTACCATTCTACAAGAGTGTGGAAGGGCCACCCAGCAACTCTCGCTCAGTACAAACTTTAGAAGATGGTGAGTTTTGCTAAATGCTTATCGAATTATGAAATTACTAGTATAAAGATTATTATTTTTAAAATACAGTTATATGAGCTAAGCCTAATAGGAAGGGAGTATCGGACTAACATTAGGTGTTAAACGTATTTCATCTTATTATTAAAACAGGTATTTAAACAATAAATGTCTTTCATGATAATAAATTAAATATAAAGTATTTCTAAGTTGTGTTAAGTGTAAAAAACTAATTAATTAATGGCATTCTCGTAAAAATTGGTATTGCGATAAATTAGCGAACATATTACTATTGTTATTAGTATTAGTGCAGTCTCTGCTATAAAGTAATGAATACAACTTACAGATGTATTACACATCTAATAACAAATTGATTTTAAAAATCGTTACCAGAGACTAACTTACAAGCTATCCACGAACTCTTTTGCATTCTGTAGATAGGTCTTGATGGTTATTTTTCAGTCCCATCAGCGCCACCAGACAACCTTCACGTTCAGCTGGTTAATATGACAACTGCTGCCATCTACTGGTCACCTCCTCCGCCTCAGCACAGAAACGGAATATTGAAAGGATATAACGTAATATATTTAATATTTTAACTTCAACATAAACGTACAATTCTACCTGAAACCGAAAAAGTCAGTAAAATTTATTTTTTTACTTTATGAAAGAAGAAACCTGTGCTTGGTTTGGCTTCAGAAGAAAAGAAAATACTCTTCATTGTTTCGTGTCAAAGAGCATTAAAAATAAGTAAATTTAATAAATCTTAGCTGTTTCATATTTTTCTCGTATTAAACAACTTTAGCTTTCTAGAATTACAATGAAAAAACCTGAAAATGTATATAAATCACAAATAGCTAAATGAATAACGTAATTCAATTTGTTTTAATCACTTATCTTAGTCGGATAATGGATTTGTCTTAAACCAAACTTGCAAATATTAACTGTAAATAACGTAAATAAAGGCTGTGCAACAGGCTTAAAGCAATCTAAAGAAACTGGAGTGCTTTTGGGAGGTATGTTATTTGCTAGGAGGCAGGTACACTATCCCTGCAAAGAAAACTTCTCTGTCTCTATGGAATAATATTATACTATCTGTATAGAAGGAAAGTACGGTATCCTGAAGAAGGAAGGTAAATCATCTCTGTGGAAGAATATTAGAGTATCTGTATAGAAGGAAAGTACGGTATCCTGAAGAAGGAAGGTAAATCATCTCTGTGCAATAATATTATACTATCTGTATAGAAGGAAAGTACGGTATCCTGAAGAAGGAAGGTAAATCATCTCTGTGT
>NW_013667950.1:100132-105201 GCF_000517525.1 Limulus polyphemus
AGAAGGAAAGTACGGTATCCTGTAGAAGGAAGGTAAATCATCTCTGTGGAAGAATATTAGACTGTCTGTTAAAAGGAAAGTATGGTATCCTGTAGAAGGAAGGTAAATCATCTCTGTGGAAGAATATTAGACTATCTGTATAGAAGGAAAGTACGGTATCCTGTAGAAGGAAGGTAAATCATCTCTGTGGAAGAATATTATACTATCTGTATAGAAGGAAAGTACGGTATCCTGTAGAAGGAAGGTAAATCATCTCTGTGGAAGAATATTAGACTGATGATTTACCTTCCTTCTACAGGATACCATACTTTCCTTCTATACAGATTCTGTGGAATAATATCATACTATCTGTATAGAAGGAAAGTACGGTATCCTGTAGAAGGAAGGTAAATCATCTCTGTGGAAGAAGATTAGAATATCTGTATAGAAGGAAAGTACGGTATCCTGTAGAAGGAAGGTAAATCATCTCTGTGGAATATTAGACTATCTGTATAAAAGGGAAGTACGGTATCCTGTAGAAGGAAGGTAAATCACCTCTGTGGAAGAATATAAGACTAGCTGTGTAGAAGGAAAGTAGACTATCCCTGTAAAAGGAAGGTAGACTATCCCTGTAGAAGGAAGGTAGACTATCCCTGTAAAAGGAAGGTAGACTATCCCTGTAGAAGGAAGGTAGACTATCCCTGTAGAAGGAAGGTAAACTATCCTTGTAGAAGGAAGATAGACTATCCCTGTAAAAGGAAGATAGACTATCCCTGTAAAAGGAAGGTAGACTATCCCTGTAAGAGGAAGGTAGACTATCCCTGTAGAAGGAAGGTAGACTATCCCTGTAGGAGGAAGTTAGACTATTCCTGTAAAAGGAAGGTAGACTATCCCTGTAGGAAGAAGTTAGACTATTCCTGTAAAAGGAAGGTAGACTATTCCTGTAAAAGGAAGGTAGACTATCCCTGTAGGAGGAAGTTAGACTATTCCTGTAAAAGGAAGGTAGACTATCCCTGTAGGAGGAAGTTAGACTATCCCTGTAAGAGGAAGTTAGACTATTCCTGTAAAAGGAAGGTAGACTATCCCTGTAGAAGGAAGTTAGACTATCCCTGTAAAAGGAAGTTAGACTATTCCTGTATAATAAGGTTTACTATGCCTGTAGAAGGAAGGTAGACTATCCCTGTAAGAGGAAGTTAGACTATTCCTGTATAATAAGATTTACTATTCCTGTAAAAGGAAGGTAGACTATCCCTGTAGGAGGAAGTTAGACTATTCCTGTAAAAGGAAGGTAGACTATTCCTGTATAATAAGGTTTACTATGCCTGTAGAAGGAAGGTAGACTGCCCCTGTGCAAGGAAGTTCTATCTTCTGAAAGTACTTGATTTGTTTATTCAAGAATTACCTTTAGGATCCTACATATTTTCGATACATCATGAATATCCAGTATACAAAATAAATTTCGGATTTAGATGGAAGATATCATAGTGTTTTTACTCCTTTCTTGGTATTTTTTATGTAAGATAATATATAACTTATGTTTAATGTTTATTTTTTAGTTGTTTATACTGAACATCATATGAATAATAACGATATGAAAACACAATTAATTATATGATTATCCGAAAAGTAAAATAGCTAAAAAAAACTTACTTGTGTAGACTTTATATTTTCCAAGGCATTTCGTTTGTTTTAGTTATTGCCATCTCCTTTTGTGTACTCTCTGACAGCAGTCCTTACAACAAAATTGTACATTGTTTAGCACTTGTACTATCTTCATGCATCTTAGAGAGAGAGATTACAGAATGATAGTTCTTTTAAAATATAAATCTAAACTGACTGAGTCAAGTTAAAAATGTTTTTGTAGGTTCGTGTGCTCAGCAACAACTCTCGGCTTCAATCAAATATCACTACAAATGCTACTTCAACTTCTATTCGAATCCACAACCTAACTGCTGGGGCTAGCTATACAATAAAAGCTTTAGCCTATACTTCTGTAGGACCTGGTCCCTACACCACCCCTTTGACTGTAATAATGGGTAAGTCTATAGGTATGTCTATCTATGGTTATACATTTACAAATAACCTTTAAAAATACTTTCAAATATCTTTTGAAATGTTTGGGATTTCTCATATTTTGCAGAAATTTTCTTTTGTGTTATTCATCCCATTTGTTTTCTGTAGTTACATGGCTGATATTAACTCGCTTGAAAAAATTATCTCCTTTCAGATCCGAGTTATATGGAAAACCCTAGTGCAGCAGGACCGCCATCTACATCACTAAGTAATTCTTTTCAAGATTTGCTACGGCAGCCTTGGTTCATAGCTCTGATTGGAGGTTTATCATGTTTGCTGCTGTCAGTATTTTTTGTTATCCTGTTCTTACGAAGACGTATGGCTTGGAAAAAAGCCTTGGTGGCTCATCTAACAGGTACAGTCTTTAAGAACAGTATAAATAATGAATTTTTATAGTAAAGTAACTGTGAAACTATACTTTATTAAATTCATCAGACAGAAAAGCTCATAAATCAATACAAATATTATGGCAAACAATATAATTTTTGATTTAGATAAAGCAACATGTATTTCTTTTCTAGATAAATAAATAAATATATATTTACAAATACAGTCAAGTCTATTCAACTTAACAATATAAACCCGAGTTTGTTTATACTAGTATGACTATATATGTTAAATTTCTTGAACATGAGGGCTTTGAAATATTGAAAATGTTTAACTAAATGGTATATATAATCATGTATTAGTATTGTTATTTTATTGAAGTTATATTGGTAACATATATTAAATATGTTACTGAAAATGGATTATATATATATATACAAAGTATGTTTTATTTTGGGGATATTTTATCTTTGCAAAACAAATCATGTAGTTATGTGTAATTTCTTCCAGTCCCTGTTCACAAACCAGAAGATGTAAGGTAAGTGATTTACATATTTATGATAATATATAAGTTTTATTGCAAGGAATTGCTCCAAAATTCCTCTGGTAGTGCCTTCTCTGTCTTCTTATACGATCAGATTAATAGTGTTCTGATTGGTTCAAAAACTACAAAAATCACTTCAATGAGGATACCATAAATGATGACTAGTAAGAATTATTTATACAGCTTTGTTTTCATTATTATTATTAATTTTAAAACTTTATTATATAATGTTCATAATCAGATAACCCTGTTATAACTGATTTCAAAACAGTTTACACACCCTTCAAAGTCATGTAACACAATTATAACTGACTTAATTAGTATAAGACTAGCTTCAAAATATAACAATATTATTAGTTGCATAGTTAAAACTTTTCATTATCACATTATAAAGCTTTGACTGGCTCAAACTAGTCTTTTTCATTGAGCTTTTTTTTTTTTGGTGTTTTGAGGATTTGCTTTTTGCTTGTATGTTATCAGTTGTAAGCATTTAAATATGTATCTTTGAGCGAAAAAAAGAGTTAAAAGATCTGTTATCTCCATATGTTTCTGCTCACTAATCTCTGGGTATCATTTGTGTGATAAAATATTTTTTGTTACCAAAATTTTTCGTTCCTAATTATCACATCTCGATGCTTTTTTTTTGTCAAAACTATTTATACGTGGCTGTTGTGTGGACTTAACTTTTTATATTTGAAAACACTGGTAAAAACTGCATGTTAGACACACCATTGTGAAGTTCCTGCTGATCTAGCCCTTTTGTAACCATACATTCTGTATTCTCAGGAACCAGGAAAATGTGATGTAACATCAAAGATTTTATACTCGATTCATTTATTGTATATCTTATTAAAGGATTTACAAAGTGTATTGGATTCAGTGTAAAAAAAAAACCTTTATCTTAATACACCACATGGTCCGGGGGGTATAGAGATAATGAGCACACCTAGTAAGCCCCTATGGTAAGCAAAAGGTTAGTCCTGCAGATTAAAAAAAGTCGTATGTGAGATGCATCTAATATATTATTGAAATGTCATAAAACAAACCCTGGCACATTCCTTTCCTATGTCTGCTTTTCTTTTAACTAACTGCTTGACTAACCCTGCACTCCCTGGGCTTTCCTGTCAAACCTTAGGACTGATGTCAGTGCACGTGAGACCCTGTGGATTAACCGTGCTTGGCGACCCTCACCTCACACCAAAGAACAAAGCACAAGTGAAACCAAATTACTGAATAAAATGGACTGCCCTTCCAGTGATTTCAATTATTCCAGGTAACACATTGTACCAAACTCTTATGTTTACCCTGCTTGGTGGTTTTGTTTATGTATTGTAGTGTTATAACAAGGTATTACAAAAACCTTCACGGACATTTCAACAAAAGGATAATGGTATTGTGGGAGAGATTTCAACACAAGAACTGTGGTACTATGTCTTCACAAAGATCATGGTACTATTGGGATATTTTGCATTCTGTTGAAATGTACCCACAGTACTACTGTTCTTTTGTTGAAATGTCTTCACAGAACCAGGGGCATTCTGTTGAAATGTACCCACAGTACTATTGTTCTTATGTTGAAATGTCTTCACAGCACTAGGGGCATTCTGTTGTAATGTCCCCACAGTACCATTAGTCTTATGTTGAAATGTCCCCACAGTACTATTGTTCTTTTGTTGAAATGTCCCCACAGTACTACTGTTCTTTTGTTGAAATGTCACTACAGTACTATTGTTCTTTTGTTGTAATGTCTTCACAGCACCAGGGGCATTCTGTTGAAATGTCTCCAGAGTACTACAATTCTTGTGTTTGTACCCACAGTACTATTGTTCTTATGTTGAAATGTACCCACAGTACTATTGTTCTTTTCAACATAAGAACAATAGTACTGTGGGTACAGTTCAATAAAAGAACAATAGTACTGTGGATACATTTCAACATAAGAACAATAGTACTGTGGGTACATTTCAACATAAGAACAACAGTACTGTGGATACATTTCAACATAAGAACAATAGTACTGTGGGTACATTTCAACATAAGAACAACAGTACTGTGGATACAGTTCAATAAAAGAACAATAGTACTGTGGGTACAGTTCAATAAAAGAACAATAGTACTGTGGGTACAGTTCAATAAAAGAACAATA
>NW_013667950.1:106053-108050 GCF_000517525.1 Limulus polyphemus
TGGGGATATTTCAACATAAGACTAATGGTACTGTGGGGATATTTCAACATAAGACTAATGGTACTGTGGGGACATTTCAACACAAAGATAACAGTACTGTGGGGACATTTTTAAGAAATGGATCATGGTACTGTAAAGAAACTTTTACTTCTTATATGCCTCAAAAGTACCCTTTTAGGTCTTCATATTGTTATGTGAGGCTCAACAATCTGTTGTACGATTTTTCATATTTCTAATCGAACTGAAAATGTTATTCTATTTTTCATTGTGACAAGTCAAACTGATAGCGAGAGTTAACATAAAGTACCCTGTGATATAAATCATGAGTAAAATATGTTTTGTACTTTTTTTATATGTATATATATACATGTTTGTTTACAGTGTATCACTCTTTGGGCTTTGATTAGATTTTTCTTGATTTAATTATTTTCTTGAATTTGAATGTTGTACCGCAAACAGTACCTACTTAGGATGATAAGTTGTATATTAAAACTCTATATGTTATGAAAGAGAAGTTTGTCCAGAGAAGATTGAGAGACAAGTTAGTTCACAAAGTTTAATAAGAGAATTTCATTAAAAATGTGTTCTTATAAAGAGTGGTTGAAGCTTTAACCAATAATTTAAGTACTATGGATACTATTAATAAGCTACTAGTGTTAAATAAGATAGGTTTAGCTATATTTTGTTAGGTTTAAATTAATTTAGAGAATTTCATTAAAAATGTGTTAAAAGATGTTCTTATAAAGAGTGATTGATGCTTTAACCAATAAGTTAAGTATTATAGATACTACTAATAAGTTACTAGTGTTAAATAAGACAAGTTTAGCTTTATTTTGTTAGGTTTAAATTCTTAGATGTGAAATTTTAGCCTATTATTGATCTATATTAAGAAAGCGTTATATGATTTGAATTACTGGAATTTTTAAAATAACTTGCCGGATTTTATTGTTTACATAAAATGTTATCAGTTATTTATAGATGTAAGTTGCTATCAATTTTCCAGTTACTGGAAGTATTTCTATGTTTCTGAAATTTTACATAATTTCAGAATGTTTCAAATAAATGCTTAACTTCAATTAATTTACTAATTACAATTTACTTATGATATTTTTAGTAATAATAAACTTGAAGTCTCACTCCTTGATTTACAAAAATGTACCAACATTTTTAGTTTATAGAAATGTTATTAAATTATCTCATTTTAAAAATAAAAGATATTTTCTTTACAAACACCATCCTTGAAAGTTCAAAGTCTCATTATAAATCAACAACATTAATTGAAAACTAGTAATGCTGAAAAGGTTTTTCTTTGCTTGTTATTGCAGTGTCTACTCCCCCTTACAATGTAATATGAATGCCTCAGACTATGCTGAAGTAGATACGCACAACATGGCCACTTTCTACATGAAGGAGCCTCCTTCAGCCCTTGCACCTTATGCTACCACAACATTGATCAACAATCCAGCTCCAAAACACTTCAGTGCATCAGTAGGTTTTATCCACTACATATATTTACAAAATTTGATAAGAAATACGGGTCTCTTAAAATGTAGGAAATAATTTTATAGAATTTTTCTATTGTTCTTCTACATACATTTTCACAGTAGAATATATTTGATGAAAGCTATGGTTTGAATAAATAATAAGTAATATTCTGATTTTACTATACAGCCAGACTTTATAAGTAAAAAATACAAACAGTAGTGTATTATTAGTTACATAATAATGAATAAATAACAAGTAATATTATGATTTTACTATACAGCCAGACTTTATAAGTAAAAAATACAAACAGTAGTGTATTATTAGTTACATAATAATGAATAAATAACAAGTAATATTATGATTTTACTATACAGCCAGACTTTATAAGTAAAAAATACAAACAGTAGTGTATTATTAGTTACATAATAATGAATAAATAACAAGTAATATTATGATTTTACTATACAGCCAGACTTTATAAGTAAAAAATACAAACAGTAGTGTATTATTAG